>NW_015113274.1:0-15011 GCF_001443285.1 Poecilia latipinna | reverse complement strand
AATCTCGTCTAACAGTTTGACTTTGGTTTCCTACAAGTTGAAACGAGGAAAGTAACTATTTTTCCAGCAAAGTGAATGAGAACATTATGAACGATTACGCCAGAGAATCTTGGAAAATTAATCATTTCATTTTGCAGAAATGTAAAAACAAAAAAAAAAAATTTTTTTTGTTGTTTTTTTTTTTTTCTCTCAGTGATTCTGGCACACTAAGGTTGTTTGCACATTCAGACCCAGCGGGGGAAACTCTAATGTTTCACAGCAACAGCAGTGGCAGCAGCTGGACCCGATTCTCCCAGTCAGTTTACATGTCCCAACCTTTTCAGGTAAATCAAAACAATCGCCACAGCTAGAATAAATTACAATGCCTTGCAAAAGTATTCATATTCATTGAGTTAGTCACATTCATGTGACAACCACAAATTTCAGTGAATTGTATTGGGATGTTATTTGATAGATCGGGTCAAAATAGTGTGTAGCTGTGAAACTGAAGGCAGGGAAAAGAGGGATTTATGTTTTTCTAATAAAATATGATTTGGTATTCTGCAATCTTGGGATTATTTTTGTGTGTTCTTGGATAGAAACCAATGGAGAGCAGATGTGGACTTTGATTTAAACCAGTGAATTTTGGCTCTGGACTCATGTTTCATGTTCTTTTCTTGCTGGAAAAGAAAGTCATGTTTAGTTTTTCTTGTAAATAGAGAAATGTAAGAAGATCCGTTACATCCAAGAATTTAGGCAGCAGTGTTTAAGCTGTTTGCATCCTCTCAACAACAGCTTATGATTGAGGCAGAAAGCAACAACAAGGGATTTATTGCCATTGATGACATCAGTCTCACAGAGGGTCTTTGCCCAGGTACTTATGTTTTTATTTTCAGTCTTCCTCTTCTTCTACTAATATAAGCATACTTTGTGGTAAATGCAACTTTTTTACTTTATAGAAAATGAAACAAGAGGATTTGAGGGCTGTTCATTTGAAAATGGCACCTGTGACTGGCAGGACAGCAGCTTTGGACAGGTTCAGTGGGTAAGAGGAAGGAACGGCACGCTGGACAGTGGACCCTCTGTGGACAACACACTAGGAACTGAGCTGGGTAACGTTCTCCAAAATCAAAGATAACAATGTTGACTGCCGTTATGGGAATCAGTATGAATCCACAGTACATAAAAACCTGATTCCAACATCGTAATGAGGGGTTTGTTAAGTTTGTTAGAAGAAACAAAGAAGCTGAATATGACTTTTTTTTCCGTTTCCTCTTTTGTGCTGCATATGCAAGGAATGCTGGGTGTTGTTAGCCACAGTTTCCTCATCCCTGCTTGGGTTTGGATTGCGCCATTTAAGTGCTTGTGCTAAACAGGAAATAGCCCCGTCTTTGATGTTTTTCCAAATCTGCAAAGCAGAGTTTTAGCTTTCTAAGTGTTAATTCTAAGATTTAAATCTCCTCTTCTCCCCGTATTTTGAAATCTGTTGGTTTACAACAAATCAATATTTCTTTTTGCAATATTTGTTCTGCCCTGGTTTGTATTTTTTTAATTGGTGTGCCGCATAAGTTTTCACATAAAAAAAAAGGACTTGGGTGATCCTTTCAGGTTGGTACATGGGACTGGAGGCTGATAGAGGGGAAGAAATGAGTCCTGCTGTGCTGCAAAGTCCCATCATGAAAGAGGCCAGCTCTACTTGCACACTACACTTTTACTTCAACATGCATGGAGAGGGTATGTTTTAATACTTGCGTGTCTGCAGGTGCAGAAATCTATGAAATATAAAGTCTTTGGATTCCTCCTATGTGTAAGCTTGTGTGTAACTGTTTCAGAGTCAGAGCTTAAGGTGCTCTTAAAGAAAGGCCCCAGGATCACCACATTGTGGTGGCTAGCTGGAAACAGTGGAGACTTGTGGCAGCACAGCAACGTTGTGATTGGCCGGGTCCCCCACGATTTTACCCTCTTGTTTGAAGCTTCCACTAACTTCAACAAACCAGGACATGTTGCTGTAGATGACATCGACTTCACCAACTGCTCCCTCCCTGCTGGTAGGCCACCAGCTTTTTTTCCGTTTATTTTAATCAAATTTCTACTCACTTCAAAGTTTTGGATCTCCTTTGTAGAACCCCAGTCGTGTTCCGGGAATACATTCATGTGCAACAACAGTGCATGCATTGACCCCAGCCATGTGTGTGACTTCAGCGATGACTGCGGGGACCGGTCCGATGAGATCGACTGTGGTGAGCTTCTACACTGTCTGCAGTGTCAAAAAGCTCCAGTGCTCGATATTTAAATCTGTAAACCTACAATAAAGTATTTTATGTATCTGTTGTTGCTTATATTAACAATTTAAGCCGCTCAAACCCAACCTCCTTCTCTACTTTCTATATATATATATACAGAAAAACAAGGTGTGGTGGAGCGTTGCAACTTTGAACAAGGCCTATGTTCTTGGGCGCACAGTGATGTGGACACACCAGAAGGTGACTGGACACGGCAGGCGGGACAAGAAGGCTGGCCCAGGCATGGTCCTCCCAGGGATCACACTCACAACTTGGCCACAGGTACAATAAACTCTCAGAGATGCTTTTACCACTTCTCATCATCAGTAGTTACACTCTCAGCTGAAGAATTTCTAATATTTTTTTAAGTTTCAGTTGTATTCCAATGTTTTGTTTTATTGTTTATCAACAGGTCACTATATTACACCTGGGAGTCACCTGACTGCAAGGGGCCAGATATCTGAGATTCTTTCAAAGACATTGTTACCAAGCTTTAACTGCACTGTGAGTCTCTTGTTCATTGATTATTTGGACCACATAAAGGAAAATGCAAACTCATCTCTGCTCCGTAAAGTCTTAACTTTCCCTGCTGGCTGATCAAAGTCCTCAATATTTTTTATGTTGCAATATTAGCATTTCTTTTTGTTACTGTTTGAACCTTTTTAGGTGAGATTCTTTTACTTCAGCATGAGTGATGATTCAGCTCAATTGACAGCCAAGTCCAGAACTCTGAAGTCTGGTGTTGATGACGAAATGCTGTGGATCAGGGGATCTTCCCACAGCTACAGTTGGCAGAGGGCAAAGGTCACTTTCTCCTCCTCAGTCATTAGCAAGGTCTGTGGGAGCTAACGCAAAATGGTATTAAAAGTCTGACTGCACTACAAATGCCTGTCATAACGAAGAAGAATCAATAACGAAACAAAATGTCTCCTCCTCAGATTGCTTTTAGATATGAGCTTGGGGACACTGAAAGAGGGCTTGTTGCCCTCGATGACATCTCTTTCTCCAGGGAATGCAATTTTGACCCTGAAAACAGCAAACTACCCGAAACGTTGCCTACCTCTTCCCCACACACACCTCCAGTAACAACCACGCCTATGAATCCCTGCCAGGTATGTGAAAGCTTAGTAAGTTGAATGGCTACTCTGAAAATTCAAAATATATTAATCAAGGTCTTTGTCTTTGTACCTGCAGGATAATGAGTTTTTTTGCAGGCGTTCTGCTGGAAAAGTGTGTATTCCTGTGACGTTACAGTGTAATTATCATCCAGATTGCCCTGAAGGAGAGGATGAGTCTGGCTGTGGTGAGCATTTAAGATGCATCTCTTTTACAATTAAACCATACTGTATCTACAGCTATTTGTTCCTCCTGGTTGCTTTTATAATCATTAGTTCACTTAAAAGCTGCAGCAGCTGCAGTATTGCAAACATGGAGGCAAAAGGCCTTCACGGGAGCAGCTTGTCAATGTGCATAGAGAATCGAGGACCTAAATGTAGGCAGAGTTGAAAGAAAATACAAGACTTAAACGTGTGAACTGAAGCTTACTAAAACAAAGACAAAAATCAAGATGTGGAGAAAAACACAGAAACAAGACAGAGGAACCGACACCAGCGGGAACCTGCAACAACCGAGCAAGCAGAAAAACATAAATGTAGGGGAGAGGAGTAGGAAAACTGGAAGAAACAGGTGAGACTAATCAAGCGGAGTCCACAAGACTGAGACAACTTAGGAAATGAGAATCCAGAAAGTAAAACAATCACGATGCAACACAAAAATGACTGAATAATACAAAACAAAAGCCTGAAAAGGAAAACAGGAAGTAAATAAAACACAGTGCACAAAGGGACCAAACCTCCAAAGATTGCAGCTGATAACCAAATCCCAATACATACGATTGAAAAGTGCAAAACAAACAGTGAGCATAGAAATAAACAGAGTTATAAACTCATGACATACATGCTTTTCAGTGCTGGGATAACTTGACGGCCTTCTGAACAAAAAAATAACATTTTCACATTGGTGATAACAACAACTGTTTTGTTTTTCTGAATATAAACTTACGTAGACTATGGCAGTAGTAGAATTATGTTGTGGGGAGGAGTTTCTTCAGAACCGGCCGGGAAGCCGGCCAGATGTCATGGGAATAGAGCTGGAGCTGCACACGGGGTAATATTGGAAGAAAACCAGCTGCTAAGGACAAAGGACTGTGGAGGAGATGCACCTTTCTGCAACAACCCTCAACATACATCCAGAGCTGCAGTAGAATGGTTTATATTAAAATATGTTTATACATTAGAATGATCTAGACTTGGAAACAAACTTTCTCCATTCAATCCCACCAAGCTTCAGCAATTTTGCAAAGTAATTGAAAACATTTTTAGCTTTCAGATATGGGAATGTGTAGACATCCTTTGAATTGGATCCGTGACTGAAGTGAAAGGGGAATGTAAAAGAAAAAAATTAAACCATTTACTTATTGTCTCATTTTAATAATGCTTTAATAAATTTATTTCAGTTGAATTTGGATGCAAACATTGAAAACAGATGGTGTATTGTGGGTAAATATGATAGAAAATATTGTTTTGTTTTGTTTTTATCAAATGCAAATAGGATGTCTCTTAGTTTTGAAGTTTGGAAAAGTTTAGTAATTTAGTTATTCATCTTGCACCTATACTACCTAACTCCTGCACTTGTTCCAGGCTCATGCACATTTGAGAATGACCAGTGCCTGTGGAGTGACGCCAGTGATGGACCAGCGAAATGGCAGCGACAGAAAGCCAGTAGCAACACTGAACCCCCTGAAGATCACACTATACAAACTGGTGACCTTATTTATGTGTTATAAGATTGCACATTTTCTTCATATTTTGGATTTCAATTGCAGTTATAAGACTCCTCCATCCTTCAGTGTTGCAAGCAGAGTTGTGTATTTAGGCTTCTCCCTTTCTTAGGCTTCTACATGACAGTAAATCTCAGTCAGGGTTCCACACAAACAGAAGCCAAACTCCTTAGCCCCCAACTCAAACCTTCATCCCCCTACTGTCAGCTACTGTAAGTAACAAAATCTCTCTAATCTTTATCTAAAATGTCCAAAATCTAGATGTTCTAATTACAGCTGAATATTCTGTTGCATGAATTGCTTAACACTCCCTAACCCGTCTCTCTCTGCCATGCAACCCGCCTCCTAATCCGACATTCTTCTCCACTTCCTTCCTTCTTCCACATACCCAGGTTTCACTTCCACATCAGTGCAGGGAGTACTGGGTCACTCAGAGTGCTTATGCAGCAAGCTGAGGGTGGTGAAGCAATCCTGTGGTCACGCAGTCACAACACTGTCTCCCACTGGGCCTTAGCGCAAACGCCGATAGGCCTGTTTCAGCAGACCTACAAGGTGGGATACTCTTGTACTAAATCAACACTTTTACCATTTCATTTGGGACTTTTTATTTTCCAGTTTTCAAGAAAGTATTAGAAAAACATGGACATATGGGCAGGGCATTATGTATGGTCTGACTAAAAAAAAACAGTCAGATTTTAATTTTAATGCATGCAGGATTTTTCAGATTGTGCAGAATTTATTGTATAATTAGATATAAGAAACTCGTACTATAAAGTTTTCTGTATTGTACGTTTCATAGGTAAGGTTGCTATTGGTTACCACAATGCAAAACTAGTAAATGTCTGCAAGATCATTCTAAATAGGAAGAAATTCTTGTTTCAAAGAGCTTAAATCTAAATTCAAATAACATTTTATTTTAGTTCCCCACATCTAGCATTAGTTTTTATTTTGTTCTTTCATTAATATGTTTTTTTTTAGCAGTGAATGGATGAAGATACACTTATTTAGGAGTAGACAAATATTTTCTGAAGTTTCCATGAATTAAAAACACTGCCCCCTGAAAACCAGTATAAGCTAAGGCTGAAAATAAAACTTTTAAATGGAAAATTTGTAGCTTACATAGATATTTTAAAAATGTGTGTTGCCATCTGTGTTCTCAGATTTGGTTCAGTAGTATAAGTAAAGCAACAGGGCCCACCAGCTCTCCTGGAGACCATGTTGTTGCTGTGGATGACATCTCCTTTATTAACTGTGAAACAACCTATGAGCCACCAGGTGATTTCGGTTCCATTAAATTAAATTGGTTTAGTTTAGTTTTAGAATTTGAGGCTTTTGTGACCCACATGATTCAGGAAGTTCCGTTTGTTTAAGGATACGTATTTTTTCCCCCTCTCTCAGCCCTGTCTTCTTATGGCTGTACATTTGAAGATGGATTGTGTGTTTGGGTCCAGGGAGCTGAAGATGAGTTGGACTGGAGCAGTGGCTCAGGTCCCACTGAAACCCCCAATACTGGGCCTACAGCAGACCACACCACTGGAACTGGTTATTATTCTTCCAAACTGTCTGAAAACATGATTTATTTTAACTTATGTGAATCATAAATATGATATGCTATGCTAGGACGTATCTGCTAGCAAGCAGTTGCCAAAGGTTTGCCGAGACAGAGCATGTCTGACCACAAGTGAACATTTTTAAAAATAATTTTGACTTTAGCAGCATACAGAATGGTTAAATAAACAAATAATTAGGTTATATTAAGTCAGAGATAATTCAACAACAGTGAAAGAACGGCAGATGTTCCCTAGTCTCTTTCTTCTGCCCTTTTTCGTCTTTTGTCTCTACAATTGTGAAAATCATTCAGTTCAGATAAGCACAAACTATACGGTAGGGAACTTTGTATGTTCTAGCAAGGGACCAAAGGTCACTAAGTTTTTGTATTTGTCTTGCAGGGAAGTACCTGTACATTGAGAGTTCTCATCCAAGTGAGAAGGAAAACACAGCACAGTTAAAGTCTCTACTGCTGCCACCTGCTGGTGAAAACGGATACTGTTTCACATTTTGGTACCACATGTTTGGAGCTACTGTGGGTTCATTGAAGATGCTTCTGAAATCAGCTGACTCGTCGAACAAAATACTGGTAAAACACATGATAACTGTATAACTTTGGTCCTTCATCTTAAATGCAATCAATCAGATTCTGTATCTCTGCAATCTGCATGCTTCCCTCTGCTGCACTGTTGGAAAACAACCACGCAGCTGATTGAGCAATACTTAAGGCTGTTTCCTCTTAATTGTCTCTCTGTAAAAAAAAAAAAGAAAAAGAAAAACTTTCTCACAGTTGTGAAATGATGATTGCAAAATTATATTTGTGTATGGTACAATGGGTGCAAACTGCTCAGTTTTAGTGCATACCTCCGGGTTGCAAAAACCTCCCCACATCCTCATTGTGTTAAGTGACTCAGCCTCCTGTCTTTCCTGTAGGTGTGGCAACAATCAGGAAGCCAAGGGGATGAGTGGTTGCTGGTTCAGAGCCACGTGACCATGCAAAGAGTACACCAAGTGATTCTGGAGGCCACCGTGGGGGGAGAGGCTGGTGACATAGCCATTGATGACATTTCATTTATCCATGGACCTTGTCCTGACTCTGGTAATAAAGCACAAAATTCCCATAATGGAGCATATCTATTTTTTTTTCTTTTTATCATCCAAAACTGCAGCAGAAATTTTACATTTGTCATTTTAAGTGTCAAAAATACTCACCTCTTCCATTTTAAGCAGTGTTGTGGGCTGTTGTGGGTATCAGCCTGAAAAAAATTGGTTAATTTTCAGTTTCATGCAAAATCTAAAGCTGACATTGCATATCTGTTTATTTCTCTTTCTAGACATTTTTAATTAATTATGGACCCATGGTTAAACTAAAATAGCTTAAAATAACTTTCCACTGATGGGTGGATATAGTATTTATCATGTAAATGGGAAATATTTTATTTCCTCCCTGAGGCCAAATAGAAAAATGAACATTTATTTCAATTGTGATACAAAGTGTGTGCTTATTATCCCGCTGGAATAGGTTAGAACTGATGTAAGTATGAAATGTTTTGTAGTAGACCACTTTTTCAATCCTAACATAGTAAGGTATAAAATTAATAAAATTGCAAAGGTAAAAACGAGTGAAGGGAATAGCAACAGGTGCCTGGTTTTAATAAAATATGTACAACCATGTACTAAAACTACAGCAAATCCATTTTATCTGATGGTACAGTTATTGCACAACCTAAGTAAAACTGTTGTTATCCTTAAATTCACGAGAACAGAAAATTATATTTTGGTGGCTTCATAAACACAAAATAGTAAAACTTTGACATCAAATTGCTTTTTAGATTTGTGTGACTTCGAGGAGGGCAGTTGCAACTGGCAGCAGGAAGCATCAGATGACTTTGATTGGATCAGAAAGTGGGGCAGCACACTCAACCCCAACACAGGACCAGAGAGTGACCACACCACCAACACACCCACGGGTCACTATTACTACCTGCCTTCCTCTATGGAGGACCAAGCTGGCCAAAAAGCTTTAATGTCTTCGCCTCTATACAGTGAAAGTGAGAATCAACATTACACTGTGAAAATATTCAGAATTGGATGTTAGGAGGACTGTTTGTCTTTAGGTGATTTATTTAAACTCTTGTAAATGCTAAGTTATATTTAAAAAAATGCTAAAATTCTGTATCATTATTGCTGTGTTCAGGTAAAGGATCTTGTTTGCAGCTGTGGTACCACATGTACGGCAAAGGAATGGGCACACTGAATGTTTATCAGCAGAGTCTGGACGGGAAAGAGGTTCTGATTTTCTCACAGACGGGAGACCAGGGCCGGCTGTGGAGGTTCGCTCAGGCTGAGCTCCTGCCACGGATTCAGCCATACAGAGTGAGTCACTCAAATTCAGCTTCATTATGCAATGAAGTTACATAGCGAACTTCATTACAGTTCTTGATTAGATCTTTTACTAAAGACTTAATAAAAGTTTTGATTATGAACATATACTTTGCTATATATTTTTTTTTTTACATTATGCTCCAATTCTTCATGATTGCTTTTTCTGAAGAATAAGACTTTTTACTGGAAGCCTTATAAAAATGTTGTATCCCAGTACAGCTCAAATTCACTTCATAAATTAGTTGACCAATACAGACACCATATCTGAAACTGCAATATGATTAAGATAAAATTGACTTCCTTTGTTTAAAAACCTAGGCAATTCAAATTGCATTAAAATTACACACATTCTTTCATCACCGTTATATGGTAAACATTAGTGGGGTTTTGTCCTGCATATGCATACGTCTATGTATCTCAGGACTTTGCAGCCTTGTTTTTATTGACATTGACAGAAATTTTGTCCCACCTGTAGTTTTTGCTGTGCAGCTTCAATATTGGATTAGAATATGCTAATATGGCTAGCACTTTTGGAAAACCTCCTATCATGTTATAACAATGTGACACTTCACTGTTCACAGTTACACATTCATGTCTGGCTCCTGCTGCTGTTGTTCTGCACAGCTAGCTGAAGACTGAAGGTTAAGCCAAGCCTACTTACTCTATGTTTCTTGATAAATCAGTTAGTGAAATATTTCAATGTGATTCTAACAAATTGTGTAGAAAGACTGTACATATATATTTTTGTCTGGTGCATAAACTCCGCACTTTAATTGTCTTGTAAAATTTAGCAACTAGTATTTCACTTGCACTCTATACACAATGTTCCGACACTGCCCTATGTGTCATAGCTGTCTAGACATGACACATAGGGCAAGTGGACAGGAAGCTGCAGCAGCTGATACAGTCTCTCTTCCACTTTGAATATGGTAAGGAGTGAAAACCCCAGACAAGTTAGATCAACAACTGTATATGCAGAGCCTGTTGAAACTATGAGATACAGCTTGCAGGCTAAATATGTATGCAGCTTATGTAGTTATTGGTGGCTGAATTCAGTTCTACACTCTGACATTAATCATATCAAACTGGGATCAGGATTAGTAACTTAGACGTCACTCGTATTTTTGATGGATTGATTTCTCAAAAGTTCTTTGCACAAACTGTTTAAAATTGCAATTGATTTAAAGTTATGTACAATGTGATGTTTATTTGTAGACCAAAAAGGTAACAAACCAACTGGTTTTTAAGTCTGAAAACCCCATTTTTACCAAAATCTTAGATAAATGTCCTTTCTTGCAATAATATTATTAAATCTGAGAAATCTAAGAAATATTTACACTGAACATAGGAATTCGCTGTGTACTTTTAGATTGTGGTGGAAGGTGTGAAGACCGGCCCAACCTTGGAGGGAGATATGGCCTTTGACGATGTGCACCTCACAGATGCACAGTGCCCTCCTCATGGTTTCTGTGACTTTGAGAGCTCCTTCTGCAGCTGGAGCAACCTGGGCGGTAGAGTTGACCAGGGAGACTGGCTCCTTGGAGCGGGAGCTTCTCCAAACCCCAACACTGGACCCACTGTTGATCACACAACTAACTCCTCTAATGGTAATCTGATGCTATGTATCATAGTCTGGATTATAGGTGCACTAAGTTAGCCTTTCTTTGGTCAGATTTTGCTTTGTACTTCTAGTCTTGGAACTGGTCTGATGTACAGATCATGCATATTTGATGTGGCAGTGATAGAAAATGTTATAAACCTTGGCATGTTTTCCTCAGGTCACTACATATATGTGGACAGCTCAGTGGGTGAGTGGGGAGACATGTCCTACCTTGTCAGTGACGTATTCCAGCCGTCCTCAAGGGGACACTGCCTTACATTTTGGTACCACATGTATGGCAGCCACATTGGGACTCTCACTGTCTACATCAATGACAGGTCTGAGAAAAGTCAAACAGAAATTTAGTGTAAATTGGTCTGGTTTAGTTTTATTTTAACTCGTCATGGTTTATAGGAAAATGCATGCTGGAGGCAACGAGGAAGGACATCTGAAGTGGACTAAAGCAGGAAACAGTGGAGACCAGTGGCTGCAGGACAGTGTGTATATTAAACATGAAGAAGCGTTCTGGGTAATGAACATTGATTTTTTTTTTCTTTTTTTTTCTGATAAATGCATTAACTGTTAGGAAATCTAAGGTTTTAGTGCAGAACTTTCACCTACACGTTTCTCTTGGAATATTTATAAACATGCGGTATGAATAATTTTGGGCTTTAATGTATTTCATTTATTGCAATCTTTTTTTTAACTTCATACAGCTTGAAATAAACACAGTTTGTAAGCATATTGCAAAGATTACGGCAGTAGGTTTATTTTTTGCTTTGTTTTGAACTCAAATGCAAAGAAGAAAATACTTTTTTTTTTGTTTCAAAACCTACAGAAAACAAATTTTCTCCTGCTTCATGAACAAACACTTTGCTTTAAATGTGTGATATGTAGGTCTGTTGCCTTCATTGAGAGCTGTGTGTGGAAGTGTGCCACCACTGTTTCTCGCCCATCAGTAAGGAGATTGTCCGAAAAGTTACTACAAGTTGCTAAATGATGTCATCACGAATTAACACATTTGTTCATGTGTATTCAAATGTTATCTAAAGGGCAGGAAAAAAGAATAACAATGTATGAGAGAGAGGGGAAAAGGTCATGTTTGGAACTGTGAATGAAATTCAGAATGTCACAGATCAAACATTCCTTTTTTGGGTCTGATAAAAGCCCAAAATGACCCCTCTAGCCAAGATATCGGACGTTCATATTGTAATTTAATTTAAATTATGTGTTAGGGATAATCAGGCAGATTCAAAAGGCTGAAAATCCTGTCTGAGCGCTGAAGCGAGGGACAACTGAACGAGGACTGGGCTATAAGTGAGAGCTTTGGAACATTGTAAGATCCCACAGCAGGAACCACTGCTATTTAAGAAGAGTTAGAACGATACATGTCTTGTAACTAAAGTCTCCATGAACTCCATGAAAAAAGAAGGTCACATGTCACACAATTTATTGTCCAGCTCAGCCTGTGAAGCCTGAATGTGATTGTTGGCCCCTCTGTCTCAAAGAGACAACCAGATGTGTAACAGTTTCTACCAGATAATTCTTTGAGCATTTGTTTTCACTCCCCACAGTTTGTGTTTGTGTATGAAAGAGGAAAGAGTATAGGCGGAGACGTGGCTCTTGATGACATCACCATCCAACCGAGCAGCTGCTACTCTGAGCCTTCAGTTTTTCCCTCAAATAATTCAAGTAACTATTTTTACCTACAATGCTTAATTAGAAACAAACCAATTGTTCTTCCTGGAAATAAATTACCAGTTAATTTACTTGTCAGATATTTTATCTGCATGTTTTGCTGTTTCTGTAGCTGCGCTGTACGCTGGCCTTGCAGTTGGTCTGATGCTGCTGATTGGAATAACCATCTCTATATTCCTTTTTATGCTGAACCGAAAATGGAAGTCAAGGTAAGTTTTTTTTTTTTTTTTTTGTGGTTGCTTTGTTTTTTTGACATCTGATATGAGCATAACATGTATAACAATGCTAAAGCATGCACAGACATGTTATTGACTTAATTTTGGACCTGTATTTGACAGGAACACATTGACAATAGCGAATAATGAGGTTCCCAGAGAAATCTCTATATTTGACATGTCCGACCACACGCAACATGTAAGTAAGGATCCCAGAACTTTACGAACTTTATTTTATGTTATATTATACCATATTATCTTTTTCTTTTCAGGATACACAACCTAATTATACATCTGACTTCGCCTTCTTCAACAAACTGTATAATCCATCAGCACACACTGAGGCATTGTCTGACGCTTAGCCTGGTTTTTACTTTAAGACTCCATTACTCCATTTGGAGTAGAATATAAATGCATTATATTTGTTCCACCTTCTTATTCAGTGTGATTTTTTTTTTTTTTTCAGTTTGAAAAATTTTAATTGCATTCTTCCTTATGTATCTGCAATTGGTGCTTGTTAAAAGCTTTTGGAGACTATTTTTTTCCCAAGTGGAGAATGTGTTAACTGCTTTAGTCTTTTTCTATTTACTAAAGCATCTTTGCTCTACAGATTCAAAAGAATTGTTTCTCCTATTTTAGTCAAAACAACTATTGAACGTGTAAGCAAAAAATATAACTCGGTCTTGACATGTTATTTATAATAATGTTTTAGTATGTTTTTGTTTTTTTTCAACACTAAATAAACTAAATGGGAACTACTAAACAATCAGACACAATGAAGTCAAGTTTGTTGGTGTTGCTGGGTAATACACAGCACAGTCTTGTAAGCTGTTGTATTGTGCTCAACTCTGGTTTAACACGACAGAAGAAGGGCGGCATCTTGTGGTAGATTACAGAAATCCCTTGAGGACGATCAGATACAAAAAAAAGGCAATAATCACAGACAGGGATTTTTTTTTCTTTTGCCTTACCTCCCAAAAGTATACTTTTAAATTCCCTCGCAATAATGTCTTTACTAGTCAGATTACTGAAAGTCTTTCTGCTTCAATATAAGGTTTTTGTAAGGCTTTACATGCATGTTAATATCTCGTTTGTGAGATATCTGAAGTTTTATATTTTTCTTTAGGATACAAATGCACCATAAAATCCTTTAGATCAATGAGCTTTCAGTCACTACTCCTAGTTCCTATAAGAAGGAAAGAAAGACAAAAAAACTGGTAATACTTTATTTGAAGGGGTGTGCATAAGACTGACATGACACTGTCATACATACACATGACTTAACACCTGTCATGAACATAAAGAAGTCTTTATGAATGTTTATGACTGTTGTCATGAAGTGTCATTCCGTAAATAATGACACTTTTAATGCAAAGTTGCTCTAAACGTTGCTCTAAACGTTGCATTAAAAGTGCCAACTTTGCATTACATTATCATAATTTACAAAACCATGCAAAGTTGGCACTTTTAATGGACTTTTAATGCAACGTTTAGAGCAACTTTGCATTAAAAGTGTCATTATTGTCACTTCATGACAACTGTCATAAACATTCATAAAGACTTCTTTATGTTCATGACAGATGTTATGTCATGTTTATGACAGTGTCATGTCAGTCTTACGCACACCCCTTCAAATAAAGTGTTGCCAAAAAACTACATTTTGACGGGATAATATTGCCACACAAGGCGCGCCTGTAAACCACGTGACATGACAAGTTAAACTCCGCCCTTCATTGAAGACACGGACACACCGTTCTCCTGGAAAAGGAAAGACTGCATCGAGAGAACAATGGGAGTTGATGTCGAGACTATTAGACCCGGAGACGGTAAATATTTTCATGTCGATTTTTTTTCAGGATAGCATCTGATTTTCAGTTGGTCCCGCATTGGAATAAAATGTGGGCTTTTATTTGCAGGAAGGACTTTTCCGAAGAAAGGGAGCATGGTCGCTGTGCACTACGTTGGTGAGCCTTGTTTCGTTTCTCAGAAGATTAAAAAAAAAAAAAAAAACGACTATTCACTTTGAATATGATACAGAGTTATATCAAGTGGGAATCATGCCACCAAACGGAAATATTCTCTGAGTATACGCGGAGAAATTGAGACTAATAACAAGCTAATGGTCCAGCTAGCTTAGCTTAGCTTAGCTTAGCTTAGCTTAGCACATAGCCTGGAAACACGGGGGCGGATGGCCCGACACTTGTCTGAAAATTATATAAGATTTTTCTAATACTCCGGCATTCAGAAGTAGCTTCCTGGTTATTACACAATTGTAATTAATTCGAGCACTAAAACGAAACCTAGAAAGAGCATAATCTAATTTTTTTCTTCTGCATGTGCTACGTATGCTAACCATTCACTGACAGCACCTTCATGTTTAATGCAGGCGTGTCGATGTCGTTAACGTCGAAATGAAATTGTCTATCGTTTTAGCTTGGTCTTATATAAATATTAGACAGTATATT
>NW_015113273.1:274300-295328 GCF_001443285.1 Poecilia latipinna | reverse complement strand
CAGTTTGGGGTTAAGTGCCTCGCCCAAGGACACATCAATATTTGTCAGGAGGAAGATGGAGTTGAATCTACAACTTTTTTGGATGACTACTCCCAAGGACTTGCTGTTGGACCAATGATGGCGCGTTAGGATTTTTGGAGACTTCTTTCAGCATCTTGTCGTCTGCTTTCAGGGTGAACTTCCTTGTACGACCAGACATTGAATGCAGGCAGTTGTTTTGAACATTGTCCACTTGCATAGCATTTTACATATAGTGTAGAATCGCTGATTTTAACCTTATACACCGATGTGTGATTGTAGCAATTTCAGTGGAAAGAAAATTATGGGGCATCCTAATTTATTTGACATCAGGAACTCCACTTCACCTACTTTAAAAAGCATATTATTCAGTCTAATTGTTCATTTTTCTTTAATTTCTTGGTATTGAAAAACACAGCTTGTCATATGGTGTGCTATTTTTTTCACATGAATGATACTGAAGTTTTGTATGTGAAATCTTTTTATGAGGCTCGAAAACTTTAATTAAGCACTGTTGTACTATTTAAAAAGGCGTAGTTTAAAACCTTCAACATTTTTTTTTCTTTGAAAAAGTCTTAATTACCTTGTTCGGTTAAAAAAAAGAAGAAAAGACCTGACAACTTAAAGAACATAAAAGAAGAGTTTTGATGTCCGAGCTTTAAACACTAAAGAATGACCGAACAACTTATGAATACATTGCCGTCAGATGCTGAAACTCTCATTCGGACCTCACATGAACTCCATTATAGTCGATCTGTCTCCGCTCACCTTGATTTGTTGACTTTCGCCGTACGGTCAGAGATTGGCATCATCTCCAATCACTCACTGTTTGTGTATGCTCGGTTTTCGGGACACCTCTTCCACAAACCTCCAGCTCCTCTTTAATCTGCGCTGGTTTAGTGTTCCCGGCGGTTCTGTTTACTGTGTTCGGACCCCGTGTTTATGCCAGTTGCTTCCTGTTGTGCCGCGGCTCTGTGCCTAACTGCTCCGTGATTGGCCCAAATCACGAGCATTGGTCGGCGATTTCGGCAAAGACCGAGTCACGGTGAGCGTGTTTACATCGGGGGCAACGAACCGGTGTGTCTGAGTGCACGAGCTGCTGTTTAGGAAACGTTTCCATTTTGAAGTGGTGGTAAACAGGCCCTTTCATTCCTGGGACGGATGTCTTTATCTCAAATAATTACATGTGAGCTGCCTGGAGTCATATTTCTGGTGAGTGTGGTGAGTTAATCGACAGCAGAGGGAGTCCCACCTCGGTAACAAGTCTTATCGCGGTGTTTTGAAGGTCTTTGGGTGCATTTACAGCACCTACGTCCTGCTTGATCCGCTGCTCTGCCAATGACTCGGCCTTTTAGGGCAGAACTATTTAATGTCATGACCTTCCTTTTTACCCAGTGCCCTCTAAAGACCCTCCAAACCATTAAGTTTCACTCTGCTTTCACTAAGATACAGTAGTTATTATCTCTCCACCGCTGATATTTAACACCTGCGCATCAAGACGGAGAACAACACAGAGGGAGATCCTGGCTCCACTGCAAAAAAAACACAAACTCTTACCGAGCAACTTTGATCGATATTCTAGTGCAAATATTGTCTTATATGCGTGAGATAAGACAAAAATTACTTTTCGGAAACAAACAGGTGTTTTAAGTGAATAATTTCCAAATATTGACGGAGAAAAGTACTTATTTCATTGGCAGATTATTTCACTTATGGGGAAAATGTTATGAGTGAAATAATCTGCCAAAGGAACAAGTACGCATTCTACCTGAATTTGGATATTTTGGCCTGGTTTTGTCTGTTGTGAAGCGGATTTAATGGGTCTGACTAATTGAATAAAAAATGTGTCCGAGATGCAGTTTTATGCTTTTGTAAGCCACACTGGTTGCAGCTACTGCCCTTTATTGTGCAGTTGTTCACGTTTTATGTATTTAATCTCTAATGTCTATTTTTGCTAGCTTTGTTTACTTGTTTTGCCTTTTATGGTGTGTGCCAATAATGCTTTTCTTGGCCAGGTCGCCCTTGTGAAAGAGGTCTTGATCTCAATGAGTATTTATGTGGTTAAAGTAAGGTTTAGTTAGTTTTTTAACTAATAATAAAGAATTTTGATTTGGTTTGGTGCAAGCTTCATTCAACAAGTAGCTAATTCCAAAGAGGTTTTGAATATCACCTCGTCGAATTTGAACCCGAACGAATCGAACGCTGGAACCAAGTCACTCGGTGGCTGAGCTTTAAGCGCCTCCGAGGGCCAGAAACTGCAACGACAACGAAAAAGCGCACTTAAGACACAGCAAAGGAAAGAACTGCGCTGAAATAAATAGTCGGGACTTCTCTCTTTTTTTTTTTTTTCAAAGTAAATATTTTCACTGAGGGAAAACCTCACTTTGGCCAACGTACAAGTGGTTTCATATGAGATTTTTCCAAATGGATCTGTGCATTCTTCTGAAATCTCCCAAACCTGATACTGTAGATTGACGGGCCAGACCACCTTTTGTTTCATGTTTCAGAAACCCTCACCACAGCTCCCTTTTTCAAGGCTGCTGCCGCTGAATAGCCGGCAAACCATTTCCTGAAGCTTCGAGGCCACTGGATAAACGATGTTTTCATTTGACAACCTCAGGTCGCCGCTACAAGGAGGGTCTTCAGAGGGAGCCCTTTGAAATTACAGTACTGATGAAGCATGAGAAATTACAAGCACTTAGATGTGATTTCACCAGCACAAGAGAGCAGAGGGGGGGGACCACCCCCTGGGCAGATCAGGCAAGAGGGAGCGGTGGCAGCAAGTGGACACACACACACACACACACACACACACACACATATATATATGCGCACTCCTGGAAGTAAGCAAGGCTTGCAGCATGCACACACACACAATCTGAAATCCCATTTATGTGCAGACGTCTCTGAACCCCAACCATGTTCTTATCCCTTAATTTTTCTCATGTGTACAGGATTATTTGGTTACGGCGATAAAACGGTGTAAATATAAAACCGACCTTGCAGTTTAATATGCAGCAGAACTGAATGAAAGTTCCACTTGTGAAGTCAGTCTTTTTTCTTTCTTTTTTTTGTGAACTGCATGAATTATCTCAATAGTAATCAGCAGTGATGAGTAATGCCCCAGGGCCACTGGTGCCTCTCCACCCTTCCTGGGAATGGAGCTCTTGGTCAGCACTGGTTTGGAAGGAAGCCTCAAATCTTTTTTTTTTATTAATTTATTTATTTTTTTATAGCTGAAACCTCTAAAATCAGGGCTGAGTGGAGACGAAAACTGGGTTGGACTTGATACTTCAGTAATTAATCTATCTCCCAGAGAAGCTGAAGTGAAATCATTTCAGTTTTGCTCTCCTCATACTTCCTGTTTGTGTGGATGTTTATAGTTTTGCCTTTATAGAGAGATTTTTATTTCAAATCCCCTCTAATTCACCTTCTCCTTTAATGCCATCCCCCCAGTCAGTCTGACGGTGTTTGTTTTCTGATGCAGGAGATTTACTTAGCTCTGTCCCAGTGTGTCTGTCTGTTCCTTGCCCTCTTTTCACAACTTGTGCTCGAAAGCATCACTCAGCTCTCAGTTGAGCCGCAAGTGCATTTTATGTTCATGTACACAAAACACGCTCACAAATGCCAAAGTGCAAATGCTCTTTAAAGTCAGCGAGTGGCTGACCTTAGCCTCCCTAATGCATACATTTCGCAAAGCAGAGATTTTCTGCTACATTAGCTCTAATATTTGGAAAGAAATGGATCTTTGAAAGTGCTTTTTTCCAAAGACTTTATTTCTTGGCTGCACATCGTTGACGCAATCCCCGTTTACCAGATCTAAAGATTCTCTGTTGGATTAGGATCTGGTGGCTGTACAGCAAAGTAATTATTACTTCAAACGACTCAGACTGAAAGTGTTCATGTTAGTGGGATATAGTGCTATGTACGCTAATGCTATGTATTGTTAGCTAATGCTAATTCAGACATGTTTTCTGTTGTTTAGTCGAACATCCGTATTTTTGTGTGATGTTTTGTGAGTTGAGCCTTCTGCTTGTACCAGTCGACTAGGTAGGATCATTTCTAAACACCTGCAAGACCCAGAAAGTAATTTCCATCTTTAATGCTGCTCCACAACTGACATCATGAAGCAAAACCTAAAGGTTTTCCCCATTCTTGGAGGAACTAGAGAGGAATAACCACTAATCTGGCAGACTAGCTCCATTTCCATTACAAATATGCACAAAACTTTGTCAGTAGTCCCCTAATATCGAAAAAACAGGAATGCAATTAAAATTCCATGTAAATAAGTGTGTTCATGTGATAAGTCATTAAAAAACATGCCATGATCCTCCTACTACTTCCTGTTGTTGTCTTCTTTGAGGTTTGCGCCAGTAGCAACAACCGGTTGTTGATCATGTGACTTATGTAATGCAAAAGAAAGTGTTTATGTTTCAGTTTTGAAAAATAAACCAATTTCAAAACAGCAAAAAACACCCTCCTCCTAGCAGCAAACCTTTTTTATCAAAAATCATTGTTTTTTCAAAATCGCCATGTTTCAATTAAGCAACATACTCCAAAATGTCAAATTGTGCCATTATATAGTCAGTGGGAAAGCAGCAAGTGACACACATCCCTCAGTTTTAATCAGGATAACTTCATGGAGAAACACAGATGTTGCGCCACAGTGGGACTGTTAATATCTGCTGCTAACATGGAAGTCAGATGAAAAATAGTTTACTTGAACACACATAAATCTGAACCTTTCTCATATCTTCACTATCTTTGTCAAGCACTTTGAAAATTGATCTTGATGCTAAAGTTCCAACATGTGTGACACCAGGAAGTCTGTTCGTATGTTTATTGAAAACAGAACAAACCCTGCAATTAGATCACAAAAGTTGTTCAGATATACACTGAGGTAACTTAAAAAAAAAAAAAAATAAATAAATAAAAAGAGTTATTTTTAAAAAATATTTAAGTTCAAAGTAAATCTTGGAAAGTTGTCAAGGATCCAGATTCTGCAGATTCTACTAATTTAACTCTCTTCATGAGTTAAAAAACAAATAAATAAAAAATAAGTTTTAAATTTGAACAGCAGTCTGTCTAATCCATTGTTGGACACATTTGAACTGAGTCCTCCGAAGAGAAAGGTCAGGCCCACATTAGTCCACATATCCACACGTACAGCGCCGTCTGCGGCGGATGGAAAAGCTCACTCTTGTCCAATGCGGCCAAGAAAAGCAGCTGTTTCTCAAGAAACGGCCATGTTTCCATCCTGACTCTGATTTTGGGTAGCTGCGCTCCCAATTTACCGCCACGGTTTGCTGTCAGTCACGGGGGCTCCTGGTTGCAGGAAATGCGCGGAGGCCCCACCTGGCTTCCATTAACCTGTCGTTGCCCTGGAATAATGCGGAGGGGCTTTCAGAGAGCTGTGGGAGTTATGGGTATCCTGCTAATAAAGCCGGCCAGCTCTGCTCAAATGCTTTCCCCTGCATGTGTGAAGGGTATCAGCTGTGAAGCTTATAGAAATGTCCCGCTTTTAGTTCGGCCCAAGAGGAGTGAGGCAACCAACGTGCTGCAGGAAATCCACTGGCAAAGCCTCCACGTGAGCGCCTACATCTGCAGGGTTCCCTGTGTTTATCCTTCCTGTAGCAACGAGAGCCAGGCTTTGATGCATGGGTTTTGTATATATATATATATGTGTGTGTAGATGGGTTTGGACAAGGAGCGGAGACAGACATGTAGGGCCATGTCACCGCTATAGAGGAGTAATCACTGCAGCACATGAAAGAGCTGACCAACTTTTGATATTTTTATGGAATTAAAGTTTCATATATTTGACCATGGTTCCTAGCATTGGATGTATTCTATTGTGCAAATTTAGCGAAAAAGGACACCACAGATAGCATCTGCGCTTAAAAGCAACATAGAGATAGAGCTTATTAAAACTGCAGTATGTAATACATATTTGTTGAAACTGTCACTATGTTGTGACAGTGTAGTATCACAGTATAATCTGTGAAAAAAATCAAGCTCTTCTGCCTTCTCAGTGCTAACTAGAAACAACAAATCAGAGCCAGGAGGCGGGTCTTAGCGCTGCCCTTCCCTCCCTCGATTTCTGCGAAGCTAAAACCATCAACAGCGTTAGCATAGCCATAGCCATGTCAAGTTGTTTCTCTGCCATTAGCACATTTAGCAGCGTGTTCACAAGGTCGATTGACAGCGCTGAGATGCTCCTCCTGACTCTGATTCTTTGTTTTTTTGGAGGAAGTGGAGAAGCTTGACCTTTTCTCAGATTATCTGTGTCCTACTGTCACAACATAGCGATAGTTTTAACAAATATGCAAAAATATATATATATGTTTTATAGAAGTTACCAGCTGCAGCTGTAAAGGGTCAGTTTGTATTTTTTTGTAGTGAGTTACTTGAGTTACATTACTTGTTTCACTTACTTGTCAAACAAGTAAGTGAACCACTATCAGTAATTGCTCGTTTACCTGTAGCGGAAATGTGGCAAATCACAGCAAGTTTGTTGAAAAGTAAATCAAACCTGGGAGTGGATTGCTTTTCCCTGTGGCTATTGTGGCCTCTTTTTATGGCATAATGTACTAGTTTTATTTGTCATTTTTTTAAGTTATATATGAGTTAAGAAAGCAAACGATGCTAGCTGACTGCAGAGTAATGATGTGTTGGACAGAACAATCAACTATTTCTTGATTGACTCCAATTGATAGGTTGGTCAAATACTGGAAAATTATATATATTTTTTTCAATTAATTATTTCTGGACCTCAATAAAAGCATTTACTTTGATGTAAATTTTGAGTACAATAAAAATCAGGTTATGGAAGTTAGTAAAGGTTATTAAAGCGTAACAGTGAATGCAATGTTAACTGCTTGGTGAAAAGAACTTGACACCCAGGGTGACACAGGGATTACTTGTTCTATATTTAGGCTTTATGTACATGAATATTGGCAGGACATCTCTGTACATGTGACACACTCACTCACGCACGCACTCACACACGCACGTGCACGCACGCACACAGTGATACAGTGATAATAACACAGATCTCCAGCACAAAACCGAATACATTTACAAGATGGGCTCTAGAGGAAAACACTGGCTGGGATACACAAAGGGAATGTCTTGAACTACAGCTTCCACATAAAAACCGGAAATTATCTGGAACGGCCAACACTGTCATCAATAAAAAGAGACGATCAAAAATATAGACACAAAGTATAAAATAATTTAAATTTTCTCCTAAAACATGAAACGAGTATGCAGTTGAGAGAGCTATACAAAGCGGGAAGCCTCTGGATCTCCTCCGGTCGCCGTGACTCTGACCGAAGGATGTGACGGACGAAAGCAAACGTCATGCAGCGACACAGGAACCGACGCAGGAGGAAATGTGATTTTTCGCTGAAGTTCTGCCTCCCTCCCTGGTGGCAACTCGATGTCGAGACGACAAGCCTGGTAGGAAAAGCAGCTCGCGCTTCGGGCCTCTCGGACGCGTCGAGATAAAAATGTAAACATAAATATACAGGTTGATATTTCTCTCTCTTTCTCTACAAACAGTTCAGTCTCTACTATGGGCCCATCAGCTGCATGAGTAGTCAGTCTGTGTACACTTCTTAGTAGAATATCACTTAGTGTTAAATAAACTTATTTTATATATATATATTTATATAATAGATTTATTCTTTGCAGAGTCATTTAGCAGTACTTCCTTGTTTTCACCAGTTTGCTCTGGTATCTTACTGAGTGGCCACTGTGTCCCACCACATAAACGTCCAGCAGGTAGGTCTTGCCTGGCTCCAGACCTGTGATGGTCTCTGTTGTCACAGCTTTCTGCAGGTTCGGGCTGTGGAAGTACTTGCACAGCACCTTTTCGGACTTCCTGCGGGTCTCTGGCCCGGCACACTGATTTTGCTCCCTGCGTCGCTGCTCTTCCCCGTAGCTGTCGGCCACTTCTTTTCGGTAAATGCAGTACTTGTTGCGGTCCTGTGTGCCCAGCCAGGCCACGGTGACAGAGGAGCAGGTGCGCAGCTTGTCAAAGGCCTTGATGCGGGTGTCCTCAGGTAGAGAAGGGAAGGGTTGCTTGCTGCTGGGCCGCGTGGTGGCAAGCACCTTCAGCGTGGACGCCCCTTTCCGGCTTCCTCGAAGGCGGATCTGGTACTTGGCTTTCGGCTTTCCCCGTAACTGGAACTGCCGCACTCCTTCCACGTTCTGTGACAGCAACAGCTTGCCATCTCGCCTCACCTGCACCTGGACCGCGTCCAGACACGAGTGCACGAAAAGCGTCACCCTCTGGTGCGAAGACACGGGAGCAAAGCGGAGAAACTTTGTTCCCTTCCTTTTGATGAAAACGTCCGACACTTTGCCGTCCTTCAGCTCCAGGGTCTTCTGACGGGCTTCCTCTTTGGTGCGAGCAAATGTTCCGACGTACGCCGTGCTGGTGTTGGTGGCCGAGTTCACGGCAAACACATCAAAATAGTACTGTGTGTCTGGTTTAAGGTCTGACACAGTGTAGATGTTTTTGTTGCCAATGCACACCTTCTGAATGTCAGACGCTTTGGGTTTGGCTAAATATGCTCGTGAAATCTTGTTGCTAGTAAGGCCTCTCTCCTTGCCAAACCCATTGTCAGAGGGAACAAAGCCAAAGTGCACAAAGTCAAAGGGGCTAAAGTCTCTGACGGGCTTCGGAGCCAACATGAAAGCATCATCGGCACTGATTTTGGCCTCCGCGGCACACATGCTTTTGAAGTTGTGCTCCTTGTTAATTACCACGCAGTACTGAACAGGTTGGCCCATCAGAAAGCCTGTCGGCGTCGGCTTCCAGGCTAGCGTGACAGTGGTGCGACCCAACGCGGTCACGTCAACACGGGGGTCGTAGGGCAGCTCCGGATAAGGCTGGTCAGACTCTGGAGTTGTGGTGGTGTACACCTTGAAGTTGCTGTCTTTCTCAGTGGACAGCAACTCCAGCTGGTAGAGACCAGAGGGCGTGCTTGTTGCCACGTAGGACTCCACATCGTTTCCCTTGTAGGTGAAGAGCTCTGTGCCTTCGTCCACAGTCACCTGCTGTTTCTGCTGGTCCAGGGGTTCAGGCTCTCCTGGAAAAGAAAAGCAAACACACAACATGAGCTCCTTGCGTGATGTTGCATCTCTGCTAGTTTATCATGAATATAGATTAGAAGTGTAGGATATCTTCATGCTTTATTCAAAAACATCCACTACAAGAAATTTATTGCTGCTAGATTGCGATGAAACCTATAGATAATGAGCTCGCTCGCATCACGGTTGTGTTTACATTCCAAACATCCCCGAAGATCACAGGCCAGCATTCACTTGGCTGTCCAAGAGAAGCTGTGCCACAAAGAGACGCCTTGTAACTCCTATGTGAGAGAGACAGTCTGAGCGCCAACTCCAACTTAAGCCAGAAACCATAATATTATGTTTGTCAGCCAGAGAGTGTGCTCAGTGGAGTGCTAAAAATTAATGCTCAAAGATCTCCTCCCTCTGGAGACACCAAGACCAAAGACATTAAGAAATTCACAAGACTGACTCTTGCTGGAGCACCTTTTTTACAAACTGATAGTGTGTCAAGCTTTGGCATATATCAAATTTTTGGTATATCAAAACCACTACTTAGTTTTAAAGGGGGATAATTCTACAGTTTTTAGAATTACCCCCTGCTTGGTAATTCAGTGTTCTTTATGTATTTCCACCAATGGTTTAATATTTTTCTTGAAGAGCATTTGGCAACAGTTGCAACCTCATGTTGGCCTTGATGTCCAGGCTTAGGAACGTCTGTTGTTTGCTAAGACGCTCCAAGATTGGCACACCTGTTTTAAAATAATCTTTCCAGTTCCTCTCTGCAGAGCCTTTTGAGCTCATTCGACTTGGATTCAGTCAGTCTGAACTCTCCCCATGTTCAGCTGGAGTTCAGTCTGGGCTGTGGTTGGGCCACTTGAACGCATTATCCATGGGATGCTCCTAAAACCACTCCTCTGTGTGTCTGGTGTCATCAGATTAGATGACAAATCCTCTCCCTATTCTCAGGTTCAGATAACTCCAAAACAGGTTGTCCTGAACACTCTAAATGTTTGGATGTTGTCTAGTTGCCCACATCACAGTAGTGATTTTTTTAGCCAGTTGATGAAGTTCTATTTTAGTTTCATCTGACCAGAGGATTTTGTTTATCATGGTCTAACCCTTTCAGTGGTGCTTTTTGGTAAAGTTAAAGCTTCCATGTCCGTCTGGTCATCGTATTGTAAAGACCTGATTAGTGCAGTGCGTCAGCAATATCTGACTTTATGGATGCTTCCCTGTAATATGTCCACCAGGGAACAAAAAACCTCTGCTTTAGTGACTTCTGAGATCTTTTCAGTCCTGCTGATTATTTTTGTTTGTGTCCAATTCTCAGATATGTGCTTTGACATATTCCAGTCTATGAGGTCTATGAGGTAATTCCATCGACTTCATTTCATGGTTTATCCTCTGATATCATCTGAGAGCTTATGTTCGGTTCCAAATTTTGTTGACATTTTTTTATGTATTAAAAATGTCATACCCAACAACATTGTAATATAAAAATAATGTTATACCAACTATACATTTGTTTGTGTGAAGCTTCAATTTCACAGTTGTTATGGTTTCACACATTCATACTTTGCCCAATCGTAGTCCAGCTGGCATTGTTCCGCATTATTTGGGTTTAGGGTGAATTCTTGTCTCCTGAGGTAGGGCTTGTGTAAACTTACTAGTTTACTAGCCATTTATTCATTTTAGAGTATTTGATCTGACAATGGCAGAGGCGCAAACAGGTGCTTGTGCATTAACATTCAAATATATGCTCACATAACACTTCTGTAGTCTAAACCACTGCCTTAGTCATCTGGCAAGGCCTCTCGTGCTCATAGGACAGCCTCCACATGGACAAAGTTTTAAAGTGAGTCAAAAGAGAAAAAATAGCAGAAAGAAGTCAGACAGAACAGAGAAGAGGAGAATTTAGCTTGGAAAAGGCCAAAAATGCTTCGAGTAAAAGGACGTAATGACTTTGATTCAGAAGGCTGACTAGAGAACAGCCCTCTGTTGAAATTATAGACGTGAGTTTGGGACAGGCCCATGCCTCATTAGTGGTCAGACTAGACACTACGAGTGTGACTTAATTAAAACCCTCCAAAACACCAAGCCTAACATTGGCGCGGAGGGTAATTATGTATGGGGGATAGCGATATTTCCACGTAGCATGTCATTAACCTCTTCCACTGCTGTCTGATGTCAAGTTATACCTGATCCTTCTCCACTGGACTCCTCCGGCAGCTCCTGCAGGGTCAGTTTCCACTCCAGAGGAGCATCGCAAGGTGTCACTGTCACAGACAACGGGGTGTTGTCTTCTTCCACCACAAAGTAGTACCTGTGGAAATGAACACTGGCGCTTACAATTCATTATAGTCTGATGTTATCCAAACAATATGCACAGGCCATCTAGGACACCAACACTGAAGAACACAGGGATATTATACTGCTGACCTTGTTCGCTCTCCCACACTGACATTCTCATCTATTATTTATGTCTGCATCGACTCGATAGATCGCGTTACAGAAAAACATCTTATCTTCCTTCTTATTTATAGGGACAAACCATTCACAAATGAGATATTTTCTTCCATGTATGAATGAGCCAATCTCAAGGTGAAACTGACTCATTTTATTCAGTCTTGAAGAAGTCACTGGGTTCATGCCAGTCAGTCTGAAACTAGGTGTCTTCAAAGTGCTCACCTTTTTGGCGTGTCCCTGAAGAGGTAGCCGCTGATCTCAGCTCCATCTGGAATGACGGACGAGTCGTGGAACAGCGACTTGTCTCGGATCTGCATCTGAAAGAGTCCTTCGTCTCTCGTGGGCAGCTTCTGGGCCAACGATCCCAGGCCCAAAACCATCAGCAGCACTAAGCTCCAGCCTTTACACTGCCTCATTCTGAAATACACAGACATTTATGCAGCCACCATAAGAACCGAGACATATCACAAATTACTGTTTCTTGACTTGACACCAACCACCTTATGTTTGGAAAACCAATATGAATTCCCAGTATGGGGTTGAAATGATTTCAGAGACAAGATCTCAGGATATTAAAACAACACAAAATTTTTGGTCAACGTGAAGTTTGCTGTTGTAATTTATCTAGTGAAATAAAAGTGTGTACTTTAAGCTTAATGTCCCTTTATGTATGTTTGAGGCTTTTATTTTGATTTAAAAAAGGAAATAATTCTGCAGTCGCCTCGTTATGCTAACAGAGTCCACTAATGAAGACCTTCAGTCATGAAACCATCAGAGAGGCTTCTGCTACTTCTAAGTCGCTTTGTGGTGTTATTTTGGCCTCTCAGGAGAAAAAGAAACGCTAACAGACAAGATACAAATGATTTGTAAGCACTGTGAGTATACTGTATCATTAGCGGCTAACCGTTAGCTGCTAGCTGAACTAAACTTGGCATCTTCTTCGGAGCTTCATCATTAACAATATTTGTGAAAAAGGAGGTGCGGATGAAAAGAGTATTACTAAAGAGGCTATTTTTAAAGAAATAGTTTCTCCAATGAAATTAACTTCTATAAATCTTGTCTAAATTTTCTAAATAATAATCCATGATGTCATTTTTTCAAAGACATATAAAAAATAGCCTACAGACTGGGTCGTAAAAACTAAGTAGCCCTTTTGTTTAATATTATGTTTCGTTCTCTTGAACTTAGTATTCTGTTCAGTCTCTTGAGCTACAACGAGGATGCCATTGTAGCAACTAATACCCAGTCATCAATCGGTTTGATCAATAGTCCATACAGTTTCAACAAAGGAAAAAGGGAAGTCCTATTATGCTAACAAGAGTCCACTAATAAAGACACTTATCATAAAACTACTGAAGGAGCTTTATTAACTTTGTTACTTTGAGTACTCAGCGAAAAAAAAGTAACAGTGACAGACAAAATCCAAATTATTTGTAGGCACTGTGCGAAAACTGTCATTAGCGGCTAACCGTTAACGACTAACAACACAGCTAAACGCAATAAATAGGTGCTGTTCTTGTTTAGCTCTTTAACATGTCATAAAAACCACGCCTTTTGAATTTTACTGTTATTTTCCTGCTTTATGAAAACATGTTTATCTGTCAATACGCACTCGTAACAAAGAGTTAGGTGAAGCTAGCTGACTTTTGGTGCCAGTTTTATGGTTAGTACATATAAATGAGTGCTTTATGCAACTTTAAATCTATGAATATTTTTTTAAATTCTCACAAATATAACATTATTTAAGGTCCAAACATTACAATTTAGAAAAGTAAAACTAAAGCAAGAAGCTACTATTAGCTGATAACACTAAGGTAAGCTAAATTAAGTTATTTAACAACTGCTTGTGGTTTAATGTAAAGCATACAGACATATGAGAAATTTCAACTTTATGTTCTGCACAAAGTCAGTTAGCAAAATAATTAATGGCTACTTTATAGAGTTGGCTATCACTTTCAATGAGCTATTTACATAAATAAAGACCTCCAATATGACTTCCTAATATTTCGTCACAGCAATTTGGCATCACCTACTTGTGACATGGAATTTAGTTCTACTGAGCAAAATTCTTATGAATTTGTGAATGACAATCCCAAATCACAGTGAGAATCACCAAAAACGGAGTGCTAACGAGAACCCCAGGCCTCCTCCAAAAGAGAGAATTGATTATACTTTAAGTGGGAATGTGTGAGAGGAAAAAGACATCACCTCGTGCCCCCGGGGAACCACACTGCAGTATTTCACAAAACCCTCAACATAAAATGCTCCGGTCCATGTCGTTTAAGTTTTATTGAACCCAATATAAAAATGCTGGTGGCGCAGTCCGCAGTTGGAGCAGCGATCTGGGCGAGGTGCAGCTAACCAAGGCCAAACAGCCTCTCGCGTATCGCCTGTCTATTGATTTTTGCCCCATTGATTGCAGCTGATGGGAACGCCAAATCCTCGGTGATTTAATCAGCGTAATGATGGCAGATTAGCCAGATACTTTACTGCCATTTACTGCAAGTGAGATGGTGTCCTTTTAATGACCTCTTTCCCTCTCTCCTTCTCTAGTACTCCCGCCCTCGCCTGTTGATCTCAGGGTTTTTTTTCCTTTATTCTTTTTTTTCCTCTCCATCAAGCAAATAATCCCTTTAACACTTGTGCACACACATCTTTCCCTTTTCGATTCTTTGCGGTTTCTTTCACCGTCACTGTAAATGGGGGGCAGATTAGTAAACATCTGAGGATTTAAAGTGATGAGGATGGACCTCCATTGAAAAAATTTATTATTTCTTCATTATGGTCTTCTAAAAGTGCAGGCAAGGGTTAAAAAAAAACAAAAAACTCGACAGGTCCTGTCATTGTCTCGGTCTTGGCTGTTGTCTAAGCCAAGCCTGCTGTTGTACCGCCAGACATCAGAGAGCAAAAGAAAAACCACCTAAGTGGTACTTTGAGGTTTGACTCACACAGAGAGAGCGGAGATCCTTATCGTCTCGGCTCGTCTCATTCCGCTTTTTAAAAAAAATAATAATAACCATGTCAGTTAGAACAAAGACGTTGTCTATTAATACTCGAGACGGCAGGGGAGGCGGTATGCGCATAGCTGCCCTCGGCTGCCAGTCATTCCAACATCCCCTAAACGCCAAACAGACATGGCGAGGACCCCTTCTCCTGCGCCAGCCGTGGTCCAACGCGCTGATGTCACCCGGCTCATATTCCAAGTATTTTATCACCCCTGTCATTAGCACATTTGATAGGTGTCTTCAGAGCGCTCCTCATGTGTGACACCTCTCCCACAGACACCAAAAACACTCGCTCCTTCATCGCAGCGCACTGTATATCGCAGAGGGATGACATCTGAATGTCAGAGCAGCTGCGGCGGGTCACTGCAGTCGCACGGACTGTCGCAGTGTCAACACGGTCCAGGCTGCGGCCGTTTCTGCATACGAGCCTGCTGTCCACCCCCCTCCCAAGGCCCCCAAAACACACGCACGCACACGCACGCACACGCACGCACACACACCCGTGCTCTACAGTTAACCTACCAAAACAACACATTAAAAGCGAAGCAGCATCTGGAAGAAATAAAGTGCAATGTTTAATTAGAACACAGAAGAATTGAGTCCATCTTGAAGACCAAATCATTTTAAGACGAACTAACCCGCAATCGTGTTAACTTTGTTTCCCCGCTGCTTTTGGTCTGCTTATTTATATATTTATAGCATTCGTTTTGTTTTTTTGTGGGAATCAACAGGAATTCAGGACGGGAAAAAAAAACCATCTTGTGTGTTTATAATGGGCAAACTCTGGAGCCTAAGCGGGCCCATATAATAGGATTAAAGGACAAAACACAGCACTTTGGTCATCATTTCTCTGTTTCCATGACAGTCTTGTCAACATCTACAGTAACAGGAAAAAAAAAAAGTTCAACAATGATCTCCACACCCTTTCTTTGAGGAATGACACTTGGAAAAGCTTTGACCTGCTGTGATTTGAGGACTTTACAAAGCAAATCACATGAAACGTTCGTGCTGTGGATTCTAAATGGACACTAAATGATTATCAAGCAAACCACTCATACAAAGCAATCATCCCAAATTAGAACATAAGTAAAGTTTTGTGTGATGAGGCGGAATAACAGAAAGAAATATGTTGCACTTGTTTACTTAAATGTACGGTTGAACAGCATCTCTTGATGACGACAGCTTGAATTTCTCTCTGGAATCAGATTTTGTGATTTTGACCCACTCCTCCAGACAGCTGTCTTCAAATCTTGACTGTTCAGAAGACTCTAATCTTCTGCGCCACTCTATAAGCTTTATTTTCTTTGTCTGTAGCTAGTTAAGGGATTCCTTGGCTGCGTATTAGGGATCCATTTCTTGCATCTTCATTTCAGGTCGAGCATTTTTGAAAAACGGCAACCGATTCCTGTCTTGGTACGTTTGTCTGTTTACCCTTTCTTCAGTTCTACGAAGTCTGGGGCAGAAAATATCATTATTCAGTCTCCTCCAAACTTCACAGTGAGCATGGTGTCTATGGAGTGATGTGAGTGATGTACGGCGCCATTTCTCCCCAATATCATGTCCCTGGGGAATGGCATCCAAATGTGTTGAAGCACAAAGTAAAGGCTTCAACGCGCCTTTTCTTCAGCAGTGGAGTCTCGTGCAGTAAATGTATAGATGGCGGTTGAGCGCTCTACTCATTCTCTTTGTGTGGGGGAAAAAAACTATGCTGATTCCAGCTCTTCGGCAAGTGGCCATTGGAACTCGGACAACCAATTATCCCTCTGGCTTCCCATGACTGGTCTGCGGTAACAATTTCATTCCTTTCACTTCTGGATTATGGCCCTTAAGGGACTCTGTGGAACTTTCAGAGGTTTCAATTGACGCTTGTAACCAACAAGAAGGCTGCGAAGGTTTCGAGAGAGCCCGATGCTTACACCCGTCATCCGTCTCGTGGCAGTCCTTGGAGTTGAGAAACCTTTGTCTAGGCCATCCAGTAGGGCTAATACTGATTGTAATTTGCACCAATCCACTTTCTTTGAAAATAACTTGTGAGTGTGTTGTACGTGTGGATTGATTGGGTTATTGTCAACATACATGCTGAATTTCAAGTCAGTATGTCTAATAAGTTAGATATTTCCTAAGAAGAAAGTCCAGTACTCCTTCTCCCTGCTGCATGTGCTCACCAATCTGCTCTCGGCCTCCCCTTCCTCCCGTTACTTTCTTTTTTTCCAACCTTCCTCTTCCCTCCTTCCTTCCAGCTCCTTGTCAATATGGATAAGCTTCCTGCCTGCTGACACATGGAGCTCATTAACAGAACGGGAAGGAATAAAAGGCAGTTTAATTTTTACACAAATAAAGACACATTTCGGATTCCACCCAACAAGACGCCTGGCGGGGGCCCACACGGGACCTCTCTCTCTCTCTCTCTCTCTCTCTCTCTCTCTCTCTCTCTATTTGTGTGTGTGTGTGTGTTTTCTTAAAGGAAGTCTGTGGGGGCAGATTTACGGTGGGTGCTGTGCAGAGAGTTCCATCAGCGCTGTCACTTCAGGGCCAACGTGGGGAATTGCAGCGCAATATGGTAGATTGGTGATGGAGTGGAAGAAGAGAGAGAGGAAGATCAAGAGTCAAAGACAGAAGAGAAAAAAAAACTGCACAGGACCCCGGACCTGCGCAAGAAACGGCCAAACCAAATCAGGTCTGGATCTCTTGGACAGCGAGAACAGCTCGTTAATGGTTTGGTAGAGACTTGTGGTGTGCTCGGGACTTTGGAGCCAAGAACGGAGACTTTAATCTTGTGTTTGATTGTGTGTGTGTGTGTGTGTGCAGTGCAGTGCATCCAAACCATCAAACTGCACTGTTCCACCCTCTGCACAAAGTCTACATCATCACTCAGGAGCTGTCGCCTCGCCATCCACAACATCACTCACAGTTTGAGTTTCTGAACCGCGTCCACATGATCAGAACCGCTCGCCGCTGTCATGGAAGTGGGGGAGCTCGGTTTTCCTTCCAACTCTCTCTCCCCTGCTCCTTCCTTGCTCTCTGCGCGGCCCGACGTCGGACCTTGGGGTTTTCGCATCCTGGAATGTGCCCCCCTCTCTGAGCAGGGGTCGGGGTGGGCTTTAAGCATCCACTCAGAAGGAACTGAGTCTGACTGATGTGGCTGGCATTGTGACTGCCACAAGGGTGATTGTAGATTACAAGACAAAATGCCCCCCTCATGGGAAAGTCATCCACCCACTGCCCATCACTCTGGATGGTGTGTGAATGTGTGAGAGAGCAGATAGGTGGAGCACGGAAAAAGCAGTCCGTCTGAGGGAGAATAATAAGGGTCTTCGCAAAGTGAGCGTGGCAGTGGGTGGGGTTCGGAGGGTCAGGAGGCACATGAGATATAATGAATAATTTAACTAGGAAATAAGGAAAAAAAAAACTTGCACGCTCTGACTCTGGATGTGTGACAGAAAAGCAAAGGAGACTGTATGCACACACAGGCAGAAACCTGTCACCTCTCAGGACGCAAGCGAGCGACCGCAGCAGCAACACTGGTGGAATTCTTTCAGCCCCAGAGTTTTCATATGCAAATCACGGTTTAGTTACGGTATGCGACGCGGACCTTCCCATTTTAGGACTGTTCCCCCCCCCCCCCCCCCCCCCATCCAACTCTACCGAACCCCAACCACCACTTTTTTTCTTTTTTTTTTTTCCTTCTTCATGATTCGTTCTCCAGAGAAAGCTAAAGAGGAGTCGGTGTGTCTTCACCCGGCTAAATACAGTTATTCAGCTCCCTGTGCTCTCCTGGGTGTACGTCCCTCATTAAACACCGACAGAGCGGCTCTCAGATGGACCGGGTGAGGAAAACAACACAAAGTGTCAGAGCTGCAATGAATTGCTTCAGTGAATCAAAAACGCATCAGCAGGTAAAACAAAAGTAAATAAAAATAAATAGAAGTTCACTGTAAAAACAGAATTTTGGAGACGATTGAATTTTGACTAATTAACAACCTTATTATCACCCATGGCACGCGGCGCTGTACATGTGGGTTGTAACGTAAATGAATATATCGTCTTCGTAAAAGTTAGCAATCGTCATAAGAGGTTTTAGTTGCACAGTGTTCTTCCTCGGAGTAAAATTTTATACCACTGTAAGAATTCATTTCCACTGCGGGAACATTAGCTGCGTTTACTTTATGAAGGAATTTCTACTGTTCAGGCTAACTGAAGATGTTGGTTCGGTTATTGGGCGAGAGGCGGGGTACGCCTTGGGCATGGCATTCCAACTTAAAAGTTTAAGAATTGTGGTTGAGAAACTTTTTGAGCTGGAACAAAACTTTGACCCCGCTGCATGTCGTGTTGAACATGCTAGCAGGTCTGACAGCTAGCAAGCCACTGACAGACGGGTTCACTGCCAACAAACTCCAATCTGCGGTCCTATGGTAAAGAAAGAAAAAGCCATCATGCCACCATATTGAAACTGGTTTTAATGAAGTTTTATGCCTTCACCACGGCTTAGTCTTAGTTTCTGCTTCTCCGTAACAAGTGAGGACTTCATGAAAGTAACAGTGACGAGGTTTTCTTCTTAACGACCAGCAAAGTTACATAGTTCTGCATCTGTAAAGCACTTGTGTTGTATCGTCCTTAATCAGGTGTTCTTGGTATTGATCAGAAATTCCAGGTTTATAATGTAATTAAAGGAAGTATTTTTTTCTCGATTGAGAACCTTCGTGGGATTCTCCTGTTGGTGTTTGCTGTCGATGTTTTCATTTGATTTAGTAAAACATCATTTGGTGAATATTACAGTTTTTTCAAAAACTTTATGTTAGTCAACATAAAGTCAAACAGCTATCACCAATCAAAATTTATTTGACTAATCAATGACAATTAATTTGGAACATAAAAATTAGTTAGACTTGAACTAATTGGGACTGGTAAGTACATTTCAAAACTTGGTTAAGGTTGCAAAAGATCTTATTGGTTAAGATCTACCTAAATGAAAGGTACGCGCCGAATATCTTGGTTAAATCGTAACAGTTCGGTTTTTGTAGTGTAGCTCCGCTTTAAGGGCTCCTTTCATCCCGAACTGCGCTGTCACAGGTGCGCAAACGCACCCATAGGTGCCAAAGGTGACACTAAAAATTAACGCATTCAACTTTGATTTTTGGGGGACGGGGGAGAAGCGAGGGGGGGGACAAAAAAGTTTTGATACTAAAAAGTTATGACGGGAGCAAATATCAGAAGCAGCGCGCGTGGAGTTTGGAGACGTCCTGCGCGTAATGATAAATCGCCTTTTATTGGGTGCTGGGTCACCCCTGGGAGCATGGGAACCCGTCCGACAGGGAGGGGAGGCAGGCACAAAGGCGAAGAGGATTTTTCTAAAGTTCATCATCTCATCCGCACCGTGTGTTGCCGTGCCAAACCCGAAGATAAACTCAAAATTAAAACGGCATGCGAGCCGGGGCTTGGTTTCATGTGCGTTTGAAACTTTTCACTTCCCGCAGTTGTAAGCCGCAAAAAAAAAAAAAAAATCTTCTTTTCCTCCGCTCTCTGTCTCATTGCCAGACAAGAAGTCCGATCGGCTCTGATCTTAAATATAGAAACACAGAGCTGCAAAAAGAAAAAAAGGGGGGAGCGGTAGAAAAGTTTCAGAAATAAAAAAAAGTTTTCTGGTGTGTGTGTTTATATATATATATATATATATATATATATATATATATATATATATATATATATATATATATATATATATATATATATTAATCCCGAATCAGACATATAGCCAAATAATTAAAAAAAAAAAATAAAACATCTTCACATCAGCCTTACCTCTGGTGCCTCTTGTTGACCAAAACTCCCCTAAAATAAAATGTGAAAAAAAAAATGACCCCGATCTCACAGGGGGAGAAAAACAAAAATCAAAAGAGCAAGTTGTCCTCTGCGGTGACCAGTAGTTCCTCCAGTTTTCACGCGTCTTGTCTGGACCGATCAATCGGATTAAGCGACCGCTCTGATGCGCGTTTGCAGTTTTCTTGCGGATTTAACCGGTCTCCAGTGGGCAGGAGTGTGTTTGTGTGTGTGTCTAAGAAAGACAGAGAGAGAGAGAGGGAAGAGAGAGAGAGAGAATGTGTGTGTGTGCGTGTGTGTGACTGAGTGGGTATCCCGAGTGCTGGCAGTGCGTCCCTCCCCTGCCGCGCCGCTGCTATTGAAACCTCCTCTGGATTGGAGGCAAAAACTGGTGCGAACTTCTTCCTCTGCTTTTTCTTCTTCTTCCCTGCGCTCCGGGACGCAGAAACCAGAAACAGGCCCCCCGAAAACAGGCACTTCTGAACCCCAAACTTTACGGTCAGATGAACAAAGTATATACAAAAAAATAATAATATTAATTACAAAAAAAAAAAAAAAAAAAAAAAATAAAAAAAAAAAAAAAAAAAAAAAAAAAAAAATAAAAAAAAAAAAAAAAAAAAAAAAAAAAAAACTGTAAATAA
>NW_015113273.1:245884-271294 GCF_001443285.1 Poecilia latipinna | reverse complement strand
CTTTTAAACCCCAAAATTTTGGGAAAAAAAAAAAAAAAAAAAAAAAAAAAAAAAAAAAATAAAAAAAAAAAAAAAAAAAAAAAAAAAAAAACTGTAAATAAAGATGTAGCATATTGTAATTTTAAAGACGGTGTGGGGTGTCCCAGTCAGAATCGCAGATTATCCTTCCTGTGTGTTTACTCTCATGCTCCCAGGAAACTGTCGGTGGAAGCGGTAGCGGCACCCTGCCGGAGTCACGCAACCCTCGAGGGCTTTGGCGTGCTAGACGTGCTCTGTCACGGGCCTCTGATACCTGGGCGGGTGTGCAGACAGACACAATCACAACAGCAGCCTGTAGTTTAGTTTTGGCCCGTGCGCATGCAACCGCACACCAACGCAACGCATCTCCTGTTTTCCTCCCCACCTCTCCTTCCCCCCGTCTCCTAACCCCCCACCTTCCTCCACCTCCACCCCCGATCAGCTGTGGAAATTCCCAGTGAGCCATAAAGTGCTGTTATTGTTGGCTGGGAAGGGGAAGCAAACATTTATTCAAGATAAGAGTCTCGGAACTGAAGAGACTCCCGAATTTACGGCCTTGATTCGATGGAGTGGTGGTGGGGGGTCCCCTCACCCCCTCACACCCCTCTGGATTTAAGGGGATGCGACTGTTTTCTGCAGAATTGAAATGCAAGGTTGCAAAATCAGCTCCTCTTCATCGGATGAAGGCTCATCAGATGGACACTAATGACTACTCGTCTTCTCTTGATCCCTGAGAAAATAACTACATTTTTGTTATCTGACGACAAAAAAAAAAAAGACCGGAAATAAAGTTAGCTCCTAAACTAACTGGTAAACACAGCAGCGTGCTGTTAAAAATCCATATTAATCTTCATAACAGGAGATGAAACGATATTCCCATTCCGAAGCCATTCATTCATTGTCAGTATCTGTTTGCGATCTGTGTAGGCAGCCAAATCACAGCCCAGTGTTGATACAACAGCGTCATCTAGCGTCAACAACAGTAACGACAGGGAGGAAAAAAACATCTCTTGCATGTGGATTCAACTCACGTGGTTTTGTAAAAATAAATGTAGTCTGCATTTTTTTTTTTTTTTATATGAGCTACTACGGCATCTCGCAAAAGTATTCACCCTGGACACAATCAAGTGATTATGTTACTTTCAATTGTAAAAAATGCTGAAATATGACTTAAAAGAAATTTAATGTAACGCCTTGAAATTGGGCCTCTGTCTCTTTAAGAAGCTCCTGCTCTTTCTGAAACTCCATCATCACAACAGGGCTCCTAACCCTTTAACACCGTTTTTATCAGGGTTTCTCTGAGCAGCAGCTCCTATAATGAGCTCAGCATATGCACAGTTCCACCAGGTGTTTGCTAATTGCTGCCGGCTAGTCTGAAGGAGCCAGCAACAGCTGCTCTGTGAGGTGTAAGCTCTGAAGTTTGTAAACTGCAGCTCCTAGAAGGAGGAGCTGTGTCTCGAAGGCGGAGCTAGGTCCAACCAGGCATTTTACACAGCTGAGTGGTTGCCACGGGAGACTAAAGGATTCCTCAAACATGAATGAAAGAACCAAAACAACACTCCAGGTATGTTTATGATGAGGAAACAAATTATAACATGATGAAAAAAAAGTTGATTTTACATAATACTGCCATTTTAAAATGTGTTTTATGTAAGCTAACTTCAGCTTCATTATTAAGTAGTGCATAATTGTATCCTAAAAGTGTAACATGCATTTGTATTCCGTCCTCTTTTATTTAATATGCCTAAAAAATCCGCATGATTAGTCAATATAGTCAGCGTTTGCATAACTGTATAAATATAGCTGACCCGTTTTCCATCAGATGGTTTGTTGGAAAAGATTAGTGAAGACCGAGAAACGCATCGAAAAGGTCAGGGATGAAGTCATGGAGAAGTTTAATGCAGGTTCAGGGTGAATAATCATTAGAAAATGGAAAGAGCATGGCAGAAACATACAGCCAGAGCTACAAAAGAATGATTTGGACCAAAGTGTATTCATGTTAGAATGACCCAGTTAAAGTCCAGACCTAAATCAAATTGAGAATCTCAGGCAACAAGCTAATGTTTCGGTGTGTCGATGTGCAAAGCTGGCAGCTTCCCAGAAGACTCGCAGCTGGCAATGCAGGGAGAGGTGGCTCCACAAAGTGTCGAGAAGGATACAGACGCGCTCCACATTTTTCAGATTTTTACGTATAAAAACAAATTCAAAGCCAAAACTCATTAAGTAATACTGAGTGTTTGTCTGTCACACAAAACCCAAACAAAATGCCTTGAATTTTGTGGTTGAAACGCCACACAAGTTGGAAATTGTCACAAGAAATTAACACATTTCAGTGCTTTCTGATAGACAATTTTTATACAGATGTTTTTTTTTATGTGCGTTTTAACCCTGGTGGTCATAAATATTACCCTCATGACTTTGGCATCCTTGACCGTGAAACCGAGGCCAGACTGAATGTGCTATTTGCCCCGCCACTCAGCTGTGAAAACAGATCAGCGCTCGGGGCATGTGTGTTCACAAGTCCCCCAATTATGCACATGGATATGGACGCACAAAAATGAACTAAGGAGTGGTGCTACGGCGCTGAATCCTGAAAATGTATCCACACACTGGGGAAGATTTATTGCGCAGATGGAGAAAATGATCTCCTCCATTAAAGTCAATGAAGAACTACTTTTTTTTGTTAAATTTAGGGGAAAAGATTGTTCACAAAGCACATTCTGTTACTTTTTTACTGCTTCGTAGCTCGCCGTATGACTGGGGCCGTTTCGCAGCAGAGTGCTTCACATTTTGACTTTGATCTACAGTCAAGAAGAAAACATCTTCTTCTTGGCATGAGTAGTTTTTTATTTTGTCAAAAACACGCACCAGTAAATTGTCGTAGAAGAAAACAGGGCAGTAGTACTACCTCACTGCACATTTTTACAGCATTCTACTGCATAAAACTACCTGTTATGCATCTGTGCTGCAGTCACCACGCGCCCACCTTGAGGGAAAATGCTGCAGCTCTTTCTGGGTGAAATATTCACAGTTTGACCCTGAAAAACACAGACTCAGTCCGTCTTTACCCCCAAACAGAGCGGCGTTAAGTGATTTGCGGGTGAACTACATTAGTTTCACATTTAAAAAAAAAAAAAAAACAATCATGAACTGGTTCATTTGAAAACGGTCCCTTTGCATGGTTTAATTTCAAACTGTTGAGGAGTTCGTCACCTGTTGGACTCCAGAGCTTTTTGGATGTACAGAGGAGTTCACGGTTTGATTTAATCTTGTGGTTAATTCAGATATGCTTTTACAAACCTAAGTTGTTTTGGTTGATCGTCTTTAGAAAAAAAATACCTCAGCAAGACACATTTAGCCTTTTTCAGCCATGAACTTTAACGTTGAACTTGAACCGAGGTCTCCAGAGTCTAAGTTGTAGATTTGACTTTTTAGCAAGTCTTTGAGCATTGCACCATCTGACCTTGTGGTGAGTTTTCTTTTGGATATTTGCTGTGACCGCAGAAAGATTGACTTCATCTTGTTTGAAAATCCCTTTGTAACTCCTTCCAGACCAATGGTCGGCAGCAATTTCTTCTCTAAGGTCAGTGCCGATGTCTTTGTGTGTGTACAAGACCAGCAAACCAAAAATAAATGGAAGGTAATCACATTTGCAGATGTTCAATTAATCAAGAGCTTAAATTAGCTAGACCCAATTCATTTGAAAAATAAAAAAATAAAAAAAATAAAGTCAGTAATGTTCAACTGACCCATCTGCAACATGTTGGTAAGTGAGAGACGTAGATCTCTGCTGAAATTTGAATTAGCTATTTCTTTAAGGACCTCATAAAACTGTGACACAATTGCAGGACTGACTCCCCGCCCCTCTCTTCGAATATCAAGTCATGCATAAAACCAAACTTGTTTTTGGCCGTTGCGGGTGTTGCATTTCACACTGATACCCCATACTAAGGGTGTAACAAAAACCTTTTCCCCGTGTTTATGATTTAAGGGAGTATCTGTCCTATGTTGCTACCAGGTCATTTTCAAAAAACAGAAACCTCATTGTACTCTGACCTGGGTGTTGTTTGCTCTGGGGGGGGTAAGACGTTACTGCACGGCGAGGTGAAGGCGATCCTCTTACACACCTCCAGTGGCTCAGGTGATCCACCAGAAGTCATCAGGATGGAGAGTATCATCTGATTGGACGGAAACACGTCAGTGACTTTTGATGTATTTTCCCACTTACAGATTTCTTCAGTTTTTGCTCTTTTTTTGTCATGCTTAATGTTTCAGATCATCAAACTAATCTTAACAGACAACAATAACATCTGAAAATGCAAACTACAGTCTTGAAGATCTTGAGGGGTTTTATTTTCACCTTGGTTTTTTTTTTTACCCAGTTTCTTTCTTATTGCTGAATCATGAACTCCGAAAGGACATAGGAAAGGCTTGTTTTCCAGACTTTGTTTCTAATGTGCTCTCGAATTTCCTTTGATTGGGACACGATGTGATGCCTATTCACATTCTTTTGGCCTAGTTCATGTTGCCAGATGGATTCTTCTTAAGTGATTTCTTGATTAAAAAGGTCTGGCATTGATGAAACCTCAGTACGGCTAATAAAAATAAACCTATCACACTTAATTTAAGATTGACAAAAAGGGGCAATTACAAAGGAGCTTAAATTGCTTTTAAATACATAATAAACTCAGCATTTGAAGTTGTTTTTTTTCCTATTTACTCAGGCTTGAGGGGGGGGAGCAGAAAACAAGTAGCAACATTTTAGCTGACTATCACACCTAAATCTTAGTTCATCATTAACTCAGAAGAGCTGAAAGCCTTCTCCAGACAAACAACCTCTCTGCAAACATCTCTCCCCATCATTTCCACCTCCTGTCTCCTCTCAAAGGGAGTAGGGAGGACAAACAATGCATGAACTTTGACCCCCGCTGAAGATGGTACACATCTCCCCTGCTCTCTTATAGATACACTTGCTCAGAGCAAACACTTTTGCTTCGTATTAAAGGCATCATCAGTGAGGAGAGTTGGAGGAGGAGAAGACAGGAGGTTAGGGGTTCAAGGGAAAGAATGAGGGAGGGAAGGTTGGCGGCAGGAAGCCGGGTTGTGCGTGCTTCACCCCATCCCCTTACCCACCAGGCCTTCAGCAGACGAGGCTATTAGCTCAAAGAGAAGATAAAACGTTCTTTGGGAAGTCTGGTTTGGCTTTAAAGATTTTTTTTTCGGCTCTAGTTGCTTTCATTTCCAAGTAATTGGACAGAAAGTGGGGGAAAGGTACAGAGGATGGGACTTGAACTCGTGACGTCTGTTTTGAGCTAGCATCCGCTTTAACGACTGTCCCACGCGACACGAAGTCCTTTAGTTGGATTTTGGCGAAGCAGAAAACTAGAAGGCTCCTCTGATAAAAGTATAAACAAACATAGCAGTCGGATTTTACGAGCCTCTCGCTTGTTTTGAAATCGGACCGTCCTTCAATAACTAATTTACTCATCCTGTCTTCCTCCTCAAAAAGCTCTTCCAGAGGACTAAAAGCCACGACCGAAGAAAGATAAAAGGGAAACGCAAGTGACGAGCTCATGTCATGTCAGCGTCTCGACTTCCTCTCGTTATCCAATAAGGGAGCAGTCGTCGGCAGCTAGCGGGGCAACATGTCGGCGGTGCCTGAAAATACTCTGGGGACGGAGAGGGATAAACAAAGAGCAAAGGTTTCGCCTCTCCGTTTACAGCCAGATTCAGACAGAGGTCTGTCCCGGAGCTTTTTAGTGAAACTCTAGAAGGCAGCTGCTCCAGGCGCGGTATGCTTATTGTAAACACAGCCATGAGGAGGCAGAAACAAGTGGAGGAGGCTCCCCGCTCTGTTTCCCGTCTGCAGGCTGTGAGGAGGACAAACCGGGAGGAGCATTACGTCATTAGCCGCATTCACACCTATGATATATAAACACACACACGCACACACACGATGAGATATTATATCTCTCATGACAGATATAATTCTACCCTGCCAGTTTGTTATTGTCAGGTGGGCAGAGTAACCAAAAATTGTACTTTAGTAAGAACTACTTCAACACATTTTCCCCCCTTCAAATACAAGTAAAAAGTTATGGAGCCCCCTAGGGGACATGGAGGATTTTTTTTCTTTTGCGTTACACTGATCAGTTCATGCGGCATAATTAAATACTGTAAGCTTTTCTTATGGTAAATCTGACGTTTTACATCTTTTCCTTTAGAATAGAAATGCACCACAATCCTATGAAACGGAAACTTTTCATAAGTGGGAAAGAAATAAAAAAAAATACATCCGAACTATTTGGACTATTTCTGAATTATTATGATGTGGTAATAAAGTCATCTGACAATTTTGATTGTGTCTTTTTTGTAGTCTGAATGGTTTAAAGGGATGTTTTCATGTGCTGTTCCATCTCAGCCTTACACAGACATAACCATGCAGTGAATAAATCGATTCAATCAGTTTTTTGCAGCAAAGAGTTAAGAACAAACCCATTTCCACCGTGGCTCTTTATTTGACATTTTAAATTGGCATTTGTGACTGTACACAAAATAGACCAGGAAATACTGCAATAAGCATAGTGGGAATGTGAAACGTATGGCGAGGGAACGCAAAAGAAAAAGTAAGTGTCAGAGGAATTACTCCAGTAAGACTAAGAAAGTGTTTGATAAAAAGACAAGTCAAGTACTGAGTGATGATCAAAACATTTAACGTTTAAATATCATGCCATCAAACGAACCAAAATATAAAGTTATGTAGACATGTTGGTATTTGAAAGGTAAGCATGAAAATTCTGTCATTCATATAAATAACATCATTACAAAATAAACATTTCTTTCAATATAAAACTTATGAAACTTTAACAAAAACTACAGGCGTGTGTCTGTGTCTGGTTTTGGTTCTTCATTCAGTGAAGTTGTGAGTAGACTCAGAAATTTTATTCAAGTAAGAGTACAAAGTAATATATGTACTAACAGTAAAAATCTATAGTAAAATAAAAATACTCCTACAAGTAAATTTCGTCCCAAATATTGCTCGGGTTGACATAAATGAGTGAATGTTGCTCTACCCATTTTGCATATTCTTTACTTGGTTTGTATTAGACGTCACTGCCAGTGGCAGTGACGTCTAATACATCCTGGTTCCACCTACAGGATGAAAAAGGCAGTTCTGATGTGCAGCGCTTTGCTAAAGAATTAATACACCTCAAACTTTTTCACATCACAAACTTTAGTTTTACGACAAAACTTGCAAAAACACAAGAAAACTCAGGGATGAAGGAGAACAACAGAATCTGGACAAGGTAGAACAGAAGGATCTGACAAAAATAACAAATGAAAACAGAGTAAACTGAGAGGTATATCTGTTTGGGTGGTGATTAGTGGCCACAAGGAGGTGGTTAATTGTTACCAGGCTGAAGCTGTGGGGGGAATCAAGAATCTCACATTAAACTCAGAAAAGGAAACACAAAAAGCAGATAAATAAACAAGCAGAACATCAGTCATCAAGTCAAGAACAACTGAAAATATGAAACAAAAAATAAATGTGCAAGGTTGATCTATACCTGAACTTTATTCCAATTTGCATGCATATAGGTGTATATGTATGTAAAAACTGGCTCCAAGTGGTGGAATATAATCTCTCATGGTGTTGTGAAAAGTTTACTCAAAGTTTACATGCAAGACCATTTTACTATGAGTTTTGATTTCAATTTGATCCATTTGTGGCACCCTTATCCACCTAATTTAAAATGTTCTAAGGGACAAAAGGTTTACTTCCATGCATTTTATGTGGCGCAAGCAGAAAAGTGAACCAAAAAAAAAAAAAACATTATTTGTAACTCATTCACAAGCAAAGAGATCTAAGGCATAAGAAAGATGTTATGACTGAACACAGAATCATCAACCTGGTGTTTTTAACAGTTCGTAAGGCTGAGATGAAGTCCTGATGGCGGATCAGATTTGATGTCTAAAAAAAAAAGAGGTGCTGAGATTATATTAAATTTAATTTGTTTTGAGGTTGATGTGGGGCACTTTCCACAAAAACACTGGAATCTCCTCTGCCGGTCAGGGAGGTTTCCCAGCGGACACTTTAGTGGAAAAGACTATAAAAATCCTCTCATAACATTCCACCTACAATATCTCAGTTTAGTGGAGCATGTAAATGTCTGATATGAATTGCTAGAAATAAATTAATTGATGCAGGATTTTGTATTGCAGCCCCCGGAGGGGGAAGAAACAATATAAACATTTAAATCTAGATTTCTGGAATGGAAAACAAATGGAAATACAGATGATAGAGGCGTTTTTTAATTGCTTTGAATCAAGCCACGGGGGACTGGGAAAGCTTTTAGAAGCCACTTAAAGGTTTAGTCCCTTATTCCCATCTCTGGGAGGAGCGAAGAGGTCAAGAAAGGAAAGGCTGAGAGTGCCCCCCTCTGGTTAGATCCACACACTGCAGATGTTTCTGCAAAGCCTTTCAGAAATATTCGGTACTTTTTGTAAATGGCTTTCTTGGACTCATTTTTCAGTGCTAAAACAGTAGTTACATAAATACTGAAAATAGCATTGAGGCATTTATTACATAAGAAAAAAGCTACACCCAAGCAGAAGATAAAAGAAAGCTATATTATGGCGTAACATAAAAACATTTTATTAATAGACTTTAAATATTTTTCACATTGTTGCAAAAAACCTTCCATTTTCTGAACAGTAGAGTGATTATATTGTTGGAAACACTTGAAAATTATCTTTCAGGACAATGAAATGAATTACAATAAAATTAGAACGTAAAAATGTTTATGTTATTATGAACTTATGCACAAGTGGTTGGACACCTTTGAGGGAAAAATAATAATGCTACATACAGCTGAAAAGAAAACATTTGTCCATTTCCTGTCAATTCTATTTTTATGACATTATTTATGCCATACAGTTGGGATTTATGAATAAAATTACAATTCAGCTTTGGAGAGAAGTGAGATAGACAAAATAAAAGTAGAACAATTTGCAATTTTGATGCAAAAATGCAGAGCGAATGCTGTAAGCTGAATGTTTTTGGTGAAAACATTCAGCACTTGAGTAGAAAACTTGTAGAAATGTAGGAAACGGGCAGAAGCAACAGAAGAAAGCAAAACCCGGAAAAACTAAAACAAAACTGTTCGGTCACAGCAGTTCAAAAGGTAAAATTAGCTAAAAAAGCTAAAGCTAACTGATATACTAATGATAGCATGAACTATCAATAGTAAATTGACCTACAGCATGCAGTGTGAAAAAAACATGCAAAAGCAAAAATTAGATCAACAGTTAAAGCTAAAACACCAGTAATAGCACCCAAGCTAGCACTAGCATGTTGACCTACAGCAGGGGTCCCCAAACTACGGCCCGCGGGCCGGATCCGGCCCGCCACGTCATTTGGTCCGGCCCCCTGAACAATGCCGGATCCGGCCCGCCTGCTCATACCAGAGAGCATTCAGTGTTTTTTTTCATATATTGTATTTTCCGGTTTATATGTGGATTTTTCTTCAACCACCAGGGGGCTTTTGAACAATTGTGAAACTTACTTTCCCTCAATGGAATATATACTCGTCAGTCACCGTTTCACTCACGGTTTTTTCCATTTGCATTCTGGGTAAAAATCTATCCAAAAGTGTCGTCGTCTCTCCCCCACACCCCCCGTCGACAAGAATTTCTTTGTTTTTTTTTACTGCAAAAACTAAGACCGGCCCCCGACCACAGAAAGGAACAGCTATGTGGCCCTCGCAGGAAAAAGTTTGGGGACCCCTGACCTACAGTAACAGACTATATGAGCGTGAAAAATCCATCATAGCTAAATTTTGCTAAAATGCTAATATTAGTCAACATGTTACCTACAGAATGTGTGGTATCACCATCATTCTGACTAACATTAACCCACTCCATTCAGTATACTGAGTTTAGCTTTTTAAATCAGAATTATGTGAAAACTGTTATCATGTTGGCTACACTAGCATGATGGATTACAATGCTAATTTTAGCACAGTGTCTCACAATAGCTCATTAGCTATCAATAATCTACTCAATGTAAGATGCTCAATGAAGTAGCATTTTGAAACTTATCACCTTTGTCCAGGTGTTAAACATGCCAAACCCATAGGGGGCAGTGTACCCCAAAGTTAAAACCAGTGACATTTAGTTGAGTGTTTATGTGGACTAAAGGTCCAAACAGAAAAAACAGAAACATACATTACTTTCCCATCTTTCTGCATGGAGTTTGCATGTTCTCCCTGTGCATGCGTGGGTTTCCTCCGGGTACTCCGGTTTCCTCCCACAATCCAAAAACATGACTGTCAGGTTAATTGGCCTCTCCAAACTGTCCCTAGGTGTGAATGTGTGTGTGCATGGTTGTGTGTCCTGTCTGTCTCTGTGTTGCCCTGCGATAGACTGGTGACCTGTCCAGGGGGACCCCGCCTCTTGCCCGGAACGTTAGCTGGAGAGGCACCAGCAACCCTCCCGACCCCACTAAGGGACAAGGGTGTAAAGAAAATGGATGGATGAATGGATATCTGGCTTTATGTGGCCTGTAGGCTTTAGTCACTGTGCAGTGATTTAACATTTATGAGCAGGAAGCTGGATTTTTCTAGACGTCTGCTTCCTGCTGGTTCTAGCATTTCTTAGTCTTGTCTGTTATCCGCATGTTTCAGCACGACTGCACATTTCAACTGGAACCTTTCCACATGCATGTCTTTTCATAGCCAGCAGTCTGAACTGTACTGAGGGTAACTCTTTGAAAACACATATTCTTTAGAACCATGAGTCCAGTCATTTTTATTACATTTTATTACAAATTTATGGTTGGCATTTATGGCATTTATGGTTGTTTCGCTTCTCCTAATGAGGCTAAGGCAAGTTAATTATAGAGGTTTTTTTTTTTTTTTAAAGCTGATTTGCCTTATTTTCTGTGCATGCTTCAGTAAATCCAAATCCCCTCAGATAAATCAGGCTACTAGTGAAACCACCTGAGTGCTCTAATTGAACTCCAGTTTGTTCGCCAGGTGTGAATGATGAATCAAACGCTGAAGCGAACTACAATCCTCAGTCTAGGTCACGTTTGAATGCCTGAATAGTGGCCAGATAATCAATGGAAAGCAGGGAAACCGATAGGGAGGAGGCAACTTCCGGTTTGAGCCACACGGGGGCGCTAAGCATCGCTTGATGTCTTAGACGTCTGGCACCACAAGAAAAGTTTAACTCTGGGGGGAGAGGGGTTTAATCCCATAAAAATGATTACATTAAATCTACATTTTTAAACAATATATTGGGAAGTAAAACTGAAAGACTATATATCCTCTCAGCAAGATACCCGCCAACTTTCAACACATCAGTGAAATCATGCATCAGTTATCTCCCACACTAATCACTCTCCTCAGTATTTATCCTTTTCCTCCTTTTGTTAGATTTCTCTGCCGCACTTCCTCTGTTCTGCTGGTGGATCTTTGGACATTTCCCATTTCATCATTAAAATTCGGGCATTTATGATCCTGCCTGCGCCGTGGCAGGAGGCATTTGAATAAACCATTACAAAAAAAGTAAACGTGAGAAGAAAGAAATGTGGCTTTTGTAACTGTTTTGTTGGCCCCAAATGAAAGTGAAACTGTAGTTTAATAATGTGGCAGAATGGACACACTTTTTAAAAATCCAGAGCTTTGATGGTAGTTCTGGGCTCTTATTTGAATCTTTCACAGCGTAGCTTACTGAAATTTACACCATCCTCAGAAGCTCAGCTAGAATTTAACATTAAGTAAAATAAAGTATATTATTTATCTCCTTTCCCACTTGGCTTAGGTGCTCCCTAAGATAAATGTATCAATGGCCAAACGTCTCCAGGAGTCGAACACTTTTACCTGCAGATTCTTGTGAAATTTGAGCATTTGTTTGCGCTTCAGATGTTCTGTTCTATGGCGGAAATTCTTGCAGCAGGCAGATTTTTACCAGGTGGAGGTAGTTTCAAATCTCTCCCATTATCTGATGATTTACAGGATCATTTTGGGAACATTGATTGATTCCCTTGTCAGGTTTAGAGCTTACTCTGACAGGGAGAACAGAAGTTTGATAAACTACATTATTATGTATTTGATTAAGAACTTTGCGTGGACAAGTAATAATTTACATGAATATTTGACGTTTTTACAGCAGCGGTTGAGCGACGCGTTAAAGTTTTACAGCAACGAAACACAACACGCACTATTAATCAGCACAAACGGTTTTTGCATTATAGTTTAATCGCTATTTAAAGTGTTACAGGGCACTGTTAGCATTTTGCACGTCATGACAGCACTGCTAAACGTCCTGAGGCGACTTCGGCAAAATATTTGTTTATTAACCCTCAATTTGCATAACAAATTCTTTTTTTTTATTATTTGCACACACAAGCACCAATACACCCTGCGGAGAGCAAGAGTCCAAGTACAAATATTATGTGACTGCTGCTCATCAGTCATCCTAACCTTCATACGCTGTGTTTTCTAATTCTTCTGATGTTTTTTGCACATATTTTAAATAAATGGGGGCGAAAAAAGAAGTAGGGACATAAAATCCTAAATCAATGTTGAATGTATTCAGGTTTAGGAATGATTTAGCTCCCTAATTTTAAAATCAAGGTGGGATCAAATGGGAGGTCTTACTCATTGTGCAAGCAATTTTCATCAAACCCACTTTGCAACGCCGCAGATAAGCACACAAGAAATAATCAGGAAGCGCCTTATCTCGTCTGCCAACATCTCACCTCCTCACATCCTGCTGCGGCCCCCAGGTGGGACTCAAAACTCGGGGAGGCGAGAACAAGCGCCGTGCAAGAGGAGGTGAGGCGACAGATAGGCGTTTATCAAACATAAACATGCCTCTTTTTTTTTTTAATCAAGAAACAAAGTGGCAACAACCACAGAGAAGTAAGGTTGGAGTCCAAAGGTACAAATCTCTCATATTCCTGATTCTTTGTAGACCCAGTAAACACTTTGACTTTTACGTAAATAAAAATGTGTAAGGTCTAACACAGTTTTTTGTCATTATTTTTAATGTATGATCCTGTCACCACCGTGTTACTTATATTCATCGTGACGAGTTACTCTTCCTCCACTAAAACTGTTTTACATTTTTGAATTTTATTTATGGGACTCTCGGTAAAGGGGAGTGACCACATCCACTTCTGTTTTTTAATCAAAAATAAATAAACCACTTTGTGTTGGTTTGTCACAAAATATGCATTTTATGGATGTGACATAATAAAATGTGAAAAAAGTTAATGGGTGTGAATACTTTGGCCAAGCAATGTGTTGTTTTTTTTTTCCCTCATAGGAATATACAGTATGTGCACTTTGACCTTTCCACCTGTTAAAATGAATCTAAAATGAATCCAGATCTACCTTCTCTTAGAGTAGATTATAAGCATTTATCCCAGAGAATAAAAAAATAAACAAAAGATATTATTGATTTATCTTAATTTGGACTTCATTTCTCTGAACTGGTCAGCCTGAGACCACATTAGACAGCATCGCCACACGTTACTATCGACCAGCGCTGCTGATTTATTTATTTATTTGCTTATTACATTTTTTATTTTTTATTTTATTTTTAGTGATATCCACTACACCTGCTGGCTTTCCACGCGGCACCTGCAAACCAGAGAAACACCTGTCGCCGGTGACCTCTGACCCCCAGCTGCAGCTCCCTCCCAGAGACACAAGAGACGCTTTCTAACAGGCTAGAACGCGCGGACAAACACGGGCGCATATATGAACGAGGCGCAAGCACACACCTAATTGCATTAGCGGCGGTAATGCACTGGTGAACAGGTGCCTGCGGAGATTGAATCAGAAAACACACAGTCTGTGCTGTGTGTTTTCTGTGTGTGTGTGTGTTTTCTGTGTGTGTGTGCCCTTTGTCTCTCTATACAGTATGGCAGGCATCCCCGTGTGTGTTTTCTAACCCCTGTTTGGACCTGACATTAGGGCCTGTGGGTGTGTCCGTTTGCGTATTTGTGTGCAAATAAGGAGAACAGGAGGCTTCAGGTCACTTATCTCCTCATATGAGTGTTTGCTGTTGCAACAGCGCTCTGGCTTCTGTGCGACAAGTGAAGGAAATTTACACCGACGTTAAGATAACATCCCCACCTCGCTCAAACGTGTGCACAAGCTGAGAGCGAGAAAGAAAGCAGAGAGAGATGTGATATGGAGACGATCACCGGAGAGCACTCATGGCAATATCGGGGGAATTGGATTAGGAGCGAGAGTCCAGAGAGGGGCTAAGACAAAGGAAACGGACTGATCAAACACGATAAAAGACCATCATTTGGGTCAGACTGATGTCTTGGCTCCCCCACGACAATGTGAGGTCACACGCAGTGCCGTGAACACATGTTCACCTTCCTGACGGATTTTAGGATTAGAATATGGAAGAGAATTTAAAGCACAGGCAAAGATAAGTGGAATAAACACGAAAATAGTTTTAAATGTTCACTTGACTCAATAAGAGGGCAGGAGAAAAATCCCAACCAAGCCTGTGAGGCCAATTCAATCCAATTCAGTTTTATCTATGTAGCACCAACTCATAGACAAATGAGGTTTCAAAGAACTAAGAAAAAAATCATTTCAGTTCAATCATTCCAGCTGATCGTCGTTATCAAACGGTAACTCAGTTAGTTGTTCATAGTTCTTTCAAACGTTTTCCAAGAAAGTCGGTAGGTTTCACAGAGCCGCAGCATTAACTGTTCCTGGATGAGCGCAGAGCGACAATCGCTACAGCAATCCCTCGTGCATGTGGCGACGGTGGAGAGGAAAAACTCCACTTTAACAGGAAGAAATCTCCAGCAGAACCAGAGCCTGTCCCAGTGCAAGCAGCCATCTGCCACAGCCGACTGGTGGTTTGAGAAGACAGAGCAGAAGGTCAGCATCTCAGTCAGATTTAAGTCTGGACTTTGACTAGGCCACTCCAAAACTTTTGTTTAGTTTTCCTCTGATCTGAACTGAGGCGAGTGAATCATTGAAGGCGTTTAGACGACGTTTTGGCTGTCATCGTCTAAATGAATTTTTTGAAGAACCCTGATTTAACATAAGTTATAGTGACATGCAATTTTCCCTTTGGGATCAAGAAAGTATTTATGAATTTGAAATGAATTTGAAAAATGTAACAAACAAGCAAAACCAGAGTAAATGTGTAAGAAGGCAACCATGTCCTATGCCCAACGTCGAACCCCACCTCACAGAAGGCTAAACTCAATCTTTCTTCATCAGGCCATAAAAAGTACAATAAATATAAGTCTGTCATGACTGTTTTAAATTTTTATTTTTTATTTTTGACTGATTCTGAAGAAATAGTGAACCTGATCCATGATCAAGACCTCCAGACTGAAAACGAAATAAGTTTACAACGTGGACGTAACGTCATTATCGACACCTCCTGGCTGCATATCTCTGTGTTTCACTTCATGCACGTGTGTGTGTGTGTGACCACGATGGCTGTTTGCAGAAGCTTTATCAGTCAGCAAACACAAAGGCCCATTCAAAAAGCCAGAGAGATGCAACAAAGGGACAGTTTATGGCAACAAAGACACCTCGGTCCTGGAGGCCAAGCTGGGCACAAATTGGAACGAAACCCCTCCCATCACTCAGCCGACTCCAAACTGCTGGATCAATGCACAAAATTAGAGTCGAGAGATGGAACATTCATTTTCTACCGTTTCTTTTGATAAAAAGGTTCAATGTCCAACACTCCAAAATGTATACAAACACATTTCCTCTGTCCCTTTATGTCAAAGGAGCAAAACAAATTAGCTTTGGTTTTATCTACTTTTAGATCTTCTGATTAGAATAATTTTCATGTTTAAGTTCTGAAAGTTCATCTAACTCAGGAAAAACAGGACAGAAGGCTCTCTATTTTGAGTTCATATCTGCCGATTGGATCATTCCAAAGTAATGATATACAAAGTAACTGCAATCCGTTACTTTGTACATCGCACTGGATCAGAGGTGAGAGACATATAACACGGTAAGTTTTCCATTATATGCTGAAAATTCTGGACAAAAAGACACAAAAAGACGTTTAGTTGTTTTTTTACTTTTAGCAAATTCCCTAAGCCCCCTGTGGACTATAGCATAGTAACAATAAATAATTCAACTACAAACAGTTAAATTATTTATTGTTAAAAACCGCTTCATGCAGAGCAACTGTTAATTGCTGTTTGAGATAAATACACTAATACTTTTTTTCTCTCTCTCTTTATGAGGCCTGACCTGCCGGTTCTGATCATGACTGGTTCCGATTCTACAAAAAACAAAATGTGCAGAAGGTTATTTAGGAAAATGTATGTCCCTTCATTTTAGCTTATTTTCCTTCATTTTGCAAAACAAAATGCATCAAAGTACATGCTATTAGTCAATAAACTGGTAGAAAATGGTGGGAGCTGTTAGTTTTGATTCATTTAGTTAGCAGAAAGAAAAGGTCACGTCTGTCACCGTTTGGACCTGCCAATCACCAATCACAGTAGATTTATTTTTAAAAAGGGCAGATTTGTATCTGTGGCTGATTAATAGGTGCATTTTGTTTCTATTTTTTAAATGGCTTTTTGTTTCAGAAAAATCGCCAAATTCCTACATATCTTTGTATCTGGGTGTTTGCATGCTACTAGCAAGGCTATGGGAAGTATCAAAAAGTTAATGGATATTGTATATGTTTAAATTAAATTACATCAAACTTGACTATACTTGGTGTAAAATATAGAACAATTGTTCAGAGACACTTTTACCACTATTTTATTTTGTTTTTGTTTCATCCATATCCCCGTGCTTCCCCTGTCTAACGAGTGAGTTGCTGTCTTTTAATTGTTCATATAATCTTTCCTGAATCAGCCTGGGATAAATTCTCAGAGTAAAGTGTACAAGCAAGAAGAAAAATTAAGGGTGCAGAATTATTATTATTATTATTATTATTATTATTATTATTATTATTATTATTATTATTATTATTATTATTATTATTATTATTATTATTATTATTTTGTTACTTTTGGCACTCCCATGATTCCATACAAAAGAGACCAACTTTGTCATCTGCCACAATTTGCTCCATAATATGCACCAATCTCACTGTTGGTACTGAGAAATTTGAGCCTGCAAAAGTAGATCACTATTGACATCCGAATCGACATAATAAAAAAAAAAAACCTTGATTAATTAAATGTTGTCATAACCCATATTATAGAGATTTCTTTAAAGAAGTGTTGTGAATGGAGTTACAGATGTGAATGGATGTGAATGTGAATCTCACGAGTTAATTATCGGATTATAGGATGCTGATTTTCTAGAGATCCACAAAACTCAGCCTAACGACGTCTTCGTAACCAGGTGACGTCGGTAAGCAGGGATTGAATTAAAGGAGGTGGAACAGACCATGTCAATCCAAAAGCCCTCATCAGCACTGATGGATGTTTTTTTTTTTTTTTTCAGCCAGCTGATCAATGGCACTAGCCCGGCCCTCTTAAAGCACACACACAGAGTCTGACACAGAGCCTTTAGTCTAAACAGACTAATCAGGCATACAAAAGGAGATGCAGATTACCTGTTGCTATGACGACTGCAGCTGCAGCGTGGCACAGGCCTAAATAGAGCTGGCTGCAGGAGCATGTTGAAATTTGATATGGTTTGAAAGGCCAGGTGTGTTGCTGATAAGAGAGAGCAGCAGCACACGTAAACTTCATTAAAGTGTATGTTGCAGCTTTACGTTGGTTTGGTTTGAAAATATGAACTAAAATGAACGCTCTACACTTTGTCATCAAGTCTTTACAGACAGCGACTAAATAGGGATTCTGCTCAGGCTGCATTTTTTGATGTACGTTTCTATTTCTGCAGCCTCGTTGGGATCCGCCTCCTTTTTTCTACTTCCCTTCCGCAGTCCCGCTCGGAAAGGCCGAGCCCCCCCCACCCTCCCTGTTTCCCCAGCTCATCCTCACCATCAGACACCAGCTGCTGGAAAGGCTGCACTCTGTGAACTCCCTCCAGCACTTTACGGGGCCTGGCTAATCACTGGTGCTCACCGGCTATACAGCAACCACCACACCTGCCCCCGCTCTCCCACTGGTTGGACCGTCCCATCTGGGACCCCGATTATTGGGGTGTTCGCTTACAGCTGGAAAGCAGCTCAAGGTGCGAGGAGGAGGAAGAGGAGGGAGGAGGTGAAGTAAGACGTCAAGGGTTTGGAGAAGAAGGGGTGATGAGTTCACACCGTGGGGGGGAAGCAATCCCCCAACCAGAACGGAATAACAATCGATGACGATGCATTTATTTCAGAAAACCTTGTCTCAGTGTTGCAACAAACAGCAAAATGTAATTATGGCAAACTTGTGGCTTTTTGTCAGTAAGCAACTTTTGGTTGCAGTTTGTGGCTAAATAAGCTATAAGTATGACAGCTGGGACCAGATGGGAGACTGACACACTGGGTGTACCACAAGGACGTGTTCTTGGACTCTGTCTTGTGACGATCCCCGACACGCTGTTCTCAAACAAACACGATGCCATGTTAACACAACACTTTGCCGGACAGGCACAATAAACACAGAGCACTTTGTCATAAGAAGGAGCGTCGCCACCGGAGGAGGCCAGGGATGTGGCTGACTTTTTCTGGCAACACCAGTTGCTCCCCAGTGAAACTAACTATGTTAGTTAGTCATTATTACAAATATATTACAGAATAGTTTATGTTTTAATGAGTTGCATTAAATGAGTTGCATATATATACATATATATATGTTTTTTTTTGTTTGGTTTTTTTTTGTTTGGTTTTTTCAATGTGAATTTCTGTGCTCTTTCAAATACTGGCCTCCTTTCTGTAGTTCATACAGAAAGGAGTTATTAAAACATTTGTAGGTATATTAATATTGTCACAATCTAAAGATATGTTTTGCACCTATTTATTGTCACTGCTTGAATCTGAGCTCAGGATACATTATAGATCACAACCTAGGACATTTCTCATTTGTCAAATAAACTTTTTCTGATTTTCATTTTAATGTTGATGCTTGGATAAACTACTCAAAAGAAAATCAATTGCTCAAAAAATTACAATAATCCAAAACCCAAAAAATATAAGATTATTATTATTATTATTATTATTATTATTATTATTATTATTATTATTATTATTATTATTATTATTATCATTATTATCATTATTATTATTATTATTATTATTATTATTATTATTATTATTATTATTATTATTATTATCCTTGACCTCTAAGGCTAACAAGGAAAAAATTAAGGGCAATAATTGAATTCATGTTATTGAACCTATGACTTTTATTTCCCCCGTCCTCTGTCAGGTATAGGATTCACAATCTAATCCTTCCATCTGCACAGAAATAGACTTCCCCAGCAGCCATGCAGGCCCGGGGCTGCCGGTGATGGCCATTTAGGAGGCAGATCATGTGGTGGGGTTGCTTGTCCATCGACTGAGATTTGTCTCCCCCCACATCAAGAGCTGACATAGAAAACTATATTTAGAAGCTGGCGTCGTAACGTGACGCTGCCGCAGACGTACGCACGGTGGCTGTGAACTGAATACTGATTGGCAGGAGCTCAGGAAAATGTAGCCTTTTGATATTTAGGCTTACAGCGAGGAACTGAGAACAAAAACGGAATTTTGGCCAAATTCAAGGTTAATTGCTAAATAAAATATTTTTTTAAAAATGAAATTGGGTTTTGAAATAGTTCATTCTGAATAGAACATGTCATTTAGAATAACAATAGTTTAAGAAATTAAATAGTCCACAATGTTCTACAATGGTTCATTATGGAAGAACAAAAGTGTCAAAATCAAATAAACAAGAAGGTCATTATATGTATATTTATATGATTAATAAGTACGAAATTCAATAAAGTAGATTAAATTCATATAAAAATATGTACAAAGAGCCTATTTATTTTTAATGTGTCAGTTATGGAAATCTAAAAGTTAATCATTATTTTGTATTCAATAACATAAAAATTTAAGACACATTAAAGTTACATGTTATTATAGTATTATTTAATAATTTTATGGTTCTTTTTTGCTGCATACCATGAAATAGTTTCAAATCCCACTGTGGCTCTTTTAGTAGACTGTGATGCTTAATTTGTTAACCTGTCCAGCAAGTTAACTACAGGTAAACCGCTCTTAACAGTTGTAGTGTGACCCCCTCTCATTGACTGATGCTGAGCCAAAAATACTATAATCAAAATAACAAATCAATAAATGACTACTTAACTGTGTGATTAAATGATTGATGGGCCATACAAAAATAGCCATTTTAGAGCACCAAAATAAAAACATTCTACACAAGCCCCTAAGCATAGCACAGTGGAAAACAGGAACCATGAAACTGCTGTAATAAAATAAAAAATAAATAATTTTAGTCTGACTTACTTTTAATCCATATAATTAGACTTAAATCATTTAAAATAATCAAGTGACATATGTAATTAAATGTAACCAGGTGTTTAATGTATATTTCCAAATTCTTTTACATTTTTATACTGACATTTAAAAATAATTATTACATGTATATATTTATGTTTGTGGCACTTTTGGCGTTCGGCAATGTAGTCTGTAGGCTATGTACAGGCTTGTGACTGCGTTCATTGACTGAATACACTTCCATAAGGCAGGATTAATCAACGATACGGTAATATATGGTGCCTCGCCCAGCTGTAGGCTACTTTAGGGGGTGTAGTGAGGGTGTGTAGGCCTACTGCACTTTATGAATAATGAAAAAGTGACGTAAACAATGCGGCTCTCTTTGCGGCTCCAGGCTCGAGGCGGGCGCACGGAGGCGTGATGCGGCCGTGACGTGGTTTGAGTCGGGGATCTTTAATCCTCTGCCGCAGCAGCCCAGCCGGTCACCGGAGGAGGGGGGCAGCAAGGTTCGGACAGGAATGGGCCGCGCCGGCTAGGATACGCGTAACCAGGCCGAAACAGCTCGGTGTTTAGGTAGATAGTGAGACCGCCGAGACGAGGAGAGATTACGACGAGAACCAGGCGAGTATTTCTGCCTAGGCCTGACCCCCTCCACCTCCAGCCAATTCACTCATATTTCCCCCGCTGAAAGGACCACACGCAGACACACGGGCGGTCGAATGTACACATTATTTAAAACGCTTTTATGCTGAATTAAAACGTCGAATTTGGTATTCGTAGAATTAGCCGCCGCACGGATACGGCGCCTCGCCCTGCCAGTTTCCCCGAGAGTAATTTATTCCTCGGTTCGCCCTTCACGAGCGTCGCTGCGTCCCTCTTTTCCTGTCAGCTACTGCGCATCAGCACAACATGCAGGATGAGCCTGTGGGGGTGACAGCCGCGCAGTTACCCCCATCAGCCGAGGAGGAGGACCGCAGCAGCGGCTCGGTCAGCAAATCCGCGAAGCAAGCCATCCAGACCGAGAGCCAGCTGAGCTCCTTCACGTCGGATTACAGCCACCTAACCCAGAAGATCGCTTTCCCCGAGCATTTCTCCCACACGCAGTCCCTCTGTGACCTTCAGCGAAGCATACATCAGCAGTTAGAGTTCACCCCGGCCGAGCAGTCCCCCCCGCCCCAGGGGCGCTTCAGTCACCTGCAGCCCTTCTCCAGCGCCGCTGACCCCCGCGACTCTGCTGTGGAGGCGGCCGAAGCCGATGCTGCGACGCCATCGCCTCCCTCTGTAAATCTGAACGAGATCCAAATGGACTCCCCCATCGCCCACCACTTGAATAACGGCAATGGCAGCAGCAGCAGCACCGGCAATATGCTGTCCGGGGGTCTCAGCGCCGCTTTCCCCAACCTGCCCTCCTCCCAGGAGATCCAGAGCGGCCCGTCCTCGCCCTCCCTCCCCGGTTTCGGCACCCCTTGGTCCGTGCAGACCAGCTCCTCGCCCCCACCGGCGGCCAACTCCATCAACCCCATGCACGCGAACGCCATCAGCCAGATGCCCAGCACGGACTCCGAGAACAGCTTCTACCCGGGCATCCCGTCCTCCATCAACCCGGCCTTCTTCCAGAGCTTTTCGCCGGTGTCGGCTAATCCGTGCGCCGGGATTAACGTGCAGGGCTTCGGCGGTCCGTTCTCGCCTCAGATGAACGTTCCTCAGCAGCCGCAGAGCCGCAGGTCCCCGGTCAGTCCCCAGATGCACCCCCAGCAGGGGGCCTTCCTGCAGCAGAGGAACAATTACAACCAACACCAGGTGAGCAGCTGGGCAGCATCCTCTCATAGCAAGACGGTGCATTGTGTAGCAGGATATTAGCTAGGAATTAGTGAAAAATGTACTTCAAAACGCACTGGAGTTCAATTAATTGTATTCAAATTGTCTATTAATGGAAGCAATGTTATAGATTATGGGGATACAGGGCTGCAACTAACGATCATTTTAGTTATGGTTAGTCTATCTATTATTCTGACATTTTAATTGGATGAAAAATTGCCACATTCAGCTAATTGTTTTATTAGAATTACATTAAAACATCCAAATAAATAATATTGTTCCTTTTTTTATAAAAGAAATAAAAATTTTATTGCTTAATTTCAATAAAATAGCATTCCTGTGGAGTAAGCTTGGTCATTTGCAGCAAAGGATGCAGCTAAAACATTACTTCTAACATCAACATGTTTCTGTTCGACATAGTGTATAGAAACTTTATATAATTTTTTGTACAGTTATGGATTAATTACTGCTCTGAGTACGTTGCTCTTTCAGAAAACGACTTCTTTTTTTGAGTCCTCCATTTAACGCTGAATCGATCACTAAATTAGCTGAATTATCTAAATTATCTCAATAATCGATTCAACGCGATTATTCCGATTAATCGTTCCATCCCTGTGGGAAACACCTTGTGACAGTATGTAGGTGTTAGAAAAAAATGTCCCCAGTCTGCTGCCAGGATCTTTGAGGGATAAATATTTCTTTTCATAATGCATTATGCAAGGCTTAGAGTCTCTACCCTTGAGGCATAAAGAAGGAGCGGGGAAACGCTGGAACTCTGAGCATCGCTGAATCTTCCTGTTGTTCTCCCCTGGAAGCTGGCAGTGGGATGCAGTCACATGGCGCCGGACCGTCCCTGTCTTGTGGTTCGCTCGGTGGGAATACAAAGGCTCACAGGGTTTTTTCCGCATCCTAAATGGGTGCTCATTTATTTTATTTTATTTATTTATTTTTGGGTGAAATGAAAACATCCAGTGTTGCGGGTGGTGGCGTGGCACACCCTGAGGAAAGACGGCAGAGGCTCACACGAATCTCCCCGCTCTGCAACAGGAAGCTTTATGAGCCTGGTAGCCTTCAGCTTCAGGTTTCTCATGTGATTTGCACACTGACTGGGTGTGTGTGTGTGTGTGTGTGTGTGTGTGAGTTGACTGGGTGTGCCTGTAAATGCATCTGCAGTGTTGTTGTTTCTTCACCCTTTAACCTTTTTTTTCTCTTCTTTGAATCCATTGTAAATATATTTGCATGAAAAGCAACAAAGGCAATCATGTGATTGTTGTCAGCGGCGCGCCCCCCCACCCTCGCTCCGCCCTGATCAAATACTCATCCAAAAACATATCGACAGGCGAGAAAAGGCAGAAAGTCGACTTCTCTCCATGCGGTGACGTCGTTAGGATCTTGAAACACAGAAGAAGCTTACTTCTGAACTGAGACAAACTGTGATGACACTCTAATCCTATATTTTTCTTTCCTTATGACGTCACATCAAAGGGTTTTTTTTATTCCAATTTTTGTAAATGTCTGACCTGAACTAGATAAGAACTAAGCTAGTTCTTTGATAAAAAACTAGTTTAAATAAGCTAGTTTTAAGAGCTAGCTTAAAGAACTAGCTTGTTTAAGCTGGTTCTTAAATGAGACCTAGCTTTATTTAACTAGTTTAGAGTTAAATAAGTTAGTTCCTATTTAACTCTAAGTACTATATAAAACATTGAACAGTGAACGACCTATCTGGAGGAATTAAAAATGTGATTTTTCCCAATCTAACTTAAATTCAGTTCAGTTAAAAGTAACAAAAAAGAAAATAAGTACTGTCGTAAGTAACTCATAATCCCACTTTCTTGGGCAGTGATGCTGTGGGCAGGAAGGATCTTTAGTAGCAGTCTGTCTTCCAGTGAATCACAAGAGGCCCCTGACTGAAGACTGTTGCTGTGTGACAGAGTCATGACTGTTATGACATGCTAACAAAAACAGAAAAGTAAAACAATCTTTTCAAAAACAGGACCAGGTGTGTCTCTTTCACATGACTGACAGTCTACAGTACTAGTAAAGGAAAACCCTCCTGATTATGCGAAAGGAATCTATGTAAAAAAAAAAAAAAAAAAACAATAACGAGAATGTTGTGATACCTCTTTTATACAACAGAGCGTTAGGGTCATTGGAGATAAAAGAAAAATATATAATTAGAAACAGAGGACTAAATTACCACCCAAAATCTCCATAATTTTTAGACTAATTTCACATCTATACATGAGTAAAGTTGAATGTTCTGTTGGGTTGAAAAGTCATAAATTTCATTAAATACTGAAAATCCAATTTTCAATATTTAAAGGCATAAATTTATATTAAAAAACTGGATATTCGAGACGGAAAAGGGTAGAGTGCCTTCTCCGGGTCAGGGGGGTCGTCCTGCCTCAAGTGGAGGAGTTTAAGTATCTGGGGATCTTGTTCACGAATGAGGGAAGAAGGGAGGGAAGATCTCCCAGGCGGCTGCCCCAATCCGCCTGGGAGATCGACAGGCGGATTGGGGCAGCGTCTGCTGTGAAGCGGGTGCTGTACCAGTCCGTCGTGGTGAAGAGAGAGCTGAGTCAAAAAGCAAAGCTCTCGATTTACCGGTCGATCTACGTTCCCACCCTCATCTATGGTCATGAGCTTTGGGTCATGACCGAAAGAACGAGATCACGGATACAAGCGGCTGAAATGGGTTTTCTCTGCAGGGTGGCTGGGCTCTCCCTTAGAGATAGGGTGAGAAGCTCGGTCATCCTGGAGGGACTCAGAGTAGAGCAGCTGCTCCTCCACGTCGAGAGGAGCCAGTTGAGGTGGCTTGGGCATTTGGTAAGGATGCCTCCTGGACGCCTCCCTGGTGAGGTGTTCCGGGCACGTCCCACCAGGAGGAGGCCCCGGGGAAGACCCAGGACATGCTGGAGGGACTATGTCTCTCAGCTGGCCTGGGAACGCCTTGGGGTTCCCCCGGAGGAGCTGGAAGAAGTGGCTGGGGAGAGGGAAGTCTGGGCCTCCCTTCTGAAGCTGCTGCCCCCACGACCCGACCCCGGATAAGCGGAAGAAAATGGATGGATGGATGGATGGATGGATTTTATGTATTATGCTTAGAACTTCAAAATGATGCTTTACCCTATATTGGTCCTTCTTATGAAATCC
>NW_015113273.1:169805-242594 GCF_001443285.1 Poecilia latipinna | reverse complement strand
TGGATGGATGGATGGATGGATGGATGGATGGATGGATGGATGGATGGATGGATGGATGGATGGATGGATGGATATTCGTGACATTGTGAAGTCAGAAATTTGCAAGAAAAATCCCAGAAGTTTACTAATGTTGCAAAATCAGACATTTGCACCAAAAATGCCACAAGTCCTCAAAAATTGGTGTAGTAGATCTAGAAAATGTGTATCTGGATATTTTCCAAAGTGTAAGTGGCGGATCTAGACTCTAGACTATTAGAAGGACATATCCCAGGTTTAGACTCGGTGTAGCCATGTTGCAGCTTCTTCCTCACTGGCTCAGGTGTGTATTCTGGATCCAGTTTCAGGCGCTCAGGATGAGTCTGAACCCTGCATGTGTCGTTCTGGTTCAGAAAAAGAAACCACTGTGAAAAGTATATAGATGCACATCTTCTGTATTTACCACTTAAACATTTGAGGACTTCTGTTAAACAAACGTCTGACTTTATGGTGTAGATTTATGAATACACTCCTGGAAAAAAAAATTTCTTGCAAATTTATGACATTTCAATATCAGAAAATGTCCAAGATTTTTCTAATGTTTGAAATTATTCTCAAAATTTCAGTTTTTTGACAGAAGTTTACGTTTCTGCAGCCAGTTTGTTTTCTTTGTCTACATTGGCCATAAGACTCCATTTTTACACCTTTACTACTTTACCAGATGGTATATATTCCACATTTTTTTCTTTTAGCACACATAAAATTATAAAGATGCATCAGATAACAAGATACTATTTTTCTCTCCAAGCTCCATTTTAAAAAAATTGTGGATTTGAATTTAATATTCAAGAAGGAAAAACTCAAGATTTATCGTCAGATGTGTTAATTTATTAGATCATTAATTCATTCATTCATTCATCTATATGGAAACCTTAAGCTGCCTTTATGTCCAATAATGATTAATTATATTAGAGCCGGAGACGACGTCACACTGGGTGTGAGATAGGTCAGTCGGCTTGGCATGGCTTGGCAGTTAAAAAGAATTTCACTATTATCTTTAAACAAACGTGTGTGTGTGTGTGTGTGTGTGTGTGTGTGTGTGTGTGTGTGGGTGTGTGTGTGTGTGTGTGCATGCGTGCGTGTGTGAGTGTGTAGAAAGTCCATACGCTTACCTTAGCTGTGAGGTTTTCAAAGCTCTGCAAATGTCCAGAAAAAGTTCTGGACATGTCAGGTTCCATTACGCTCCATGACAGACAGATTCTGATTCTTCAAAAGGATAAAATAGAGGAAACTTTGCTAGAGTACATTCAGTTTCCTGTTGACTTCTGATGTGCCTCCATGGGAAATACTTTTCTTTCCTCAGACTTCTTTTTAAACACCTCTCTCAACAGAACGGAGCCAGCTTTGGATCTCCTTTCCTCAGTAACAACTCAAACCATCGCAGCGTTGTTGTCGTCAGCGTGACCCATGAGCACTTAGGGGCCGCTGCGGTTTGCTGATCACAAAATGATCCGATCTTTCTATTTCCACCCTCTGACCAGAGCCAGAGCAGACGGTTTCTCGGTACGTCGTCTCTGTCGTCTCCTGCAGGTTCTGCCGTTCTGCTCATCTGGACGATGTGAGCACAAAGCGACCAGCATCTGATTAGATTTTATTTTATTTTTTTAAAGGTGAAGCTCTAGTTTGTAAAAAAAATATATTCTCGCCTTGAGAAACGCTGTGGCCTTCGCACATTATCTCCTGTATAGGACTGAAACAATTAATCGGAATAATTGTGATTAATTATTTTAATTGTTGAAATAATTGTCAACTAATTTAGCAATTGATTAATTGTTAACTGGAGTACACTGACAAAAAAAAAGGCAATTTGCTGAAAGAACAACACCCTCAGACCAGTAATTAAGCCAAAACTGTACAAAAAATACATACATTTTGCAATTAAAATAAAAAAAACAACTTTGTTTGTAAATATATTTTACACAGAAATCCTCCTCCACCTTACTAGATATCAAACTTAGTGGCATAGTTTTATTTTTACCTGGTTCAAATTATTTAATAATAAATCTCCAATTAAGCACCTTTTGCTGTCCAATTATTAACTGGTAATAAAAAAAATGTCAACAGATTAGCCCTGCAATGCACTGATGTTAAGCAGAAAGGGCTTTACACATGTTGATGTTAGATGTAGTTTTTTACCTGCAGATGCGTCCTTAGCTACCAACTAAAGTAATGCTGTGTTCTTGAATTTAAAGGCAATAAAATGTTTATTTTCCCTTTTAAGAAAAAATAATTTAATTATTTACATGTATGTATTTTCAATATTGTACAAAATGAGAAATCAGCATAATGTGCTAATTTTTAAAACCAATTAATCGTCAGTACAATCAATTACTAAAATAACTGTTAGCTGCAGCTCTGCTCCTGTACCTGATCAAAAACAGTAACGCCACTTCCACTCATTCCCGTCAATTATCAGTTGGGGTAGTAGTACACATCAGATTTGAATTTTTGAGCAAAGTACACTCTTATATTTCACATTTTTGATTCTCTTCGTCACAAACAAAGCCTAATGCCTCTGGATAGGATTTCCACACGACATTGCCAAAAAAGATTGAGAGGGTGATGCTGAAGCAGAAGACACTAGGTCCAGGTGGAGAGAGTGTGTAAGTTACAGTGGTGGTGTCGCAGGGCACGATATACTTAGTACTAGTCTTAAAGCTCTAAATCTTCTTATCTACCCACCCATTACAGAAGCAGATAAAGTTCGGCAGTGGCTGACGAGGGGAAATAAGGGATGGGATTAAACCGAGCATTAAACTTGCTGCTTGTTTGAGGCATATTTATGTGTTTGATCTAACCTCCCGCTTGTTGCCGGCGCAGCCCATGGTGAAAGCGTCCCCGTGGGGGAGCCACCAGGGGAACGGCTGGGGCGGCGGCGGTGGCGGGGGCATGTCTTGGGGTCGGGACCACCGCAGAGGCAGCGGCATGGGCGTGCCCGGCTCTGTCAGTCACGCCTCGCCCCTGAAGAAGCCCTTCTCCAGCAACGTCATTGCTCCGCCCAAGTTCCCGCGCTCCGGAGGTTCCCTGGGGCCGAAGTCCTGGATGGAGGAGAACATGTTTCGCACAGACAGCAACAGCAACACCATGTTACCCCTGCAGGTATGAGCTCAGCTGTTCACACGATTTCAGCATTTATGTTAAACTGCATTAGTTCATGCTCGCATCGATGCGCATATTAACCCAATCATAATGTTGAGTTTTTGTCTTTCCTGTTCTCTTCTCAAATGTCCCATTTTGTCGCTTTATAGTCACAAAAGTCAATACATTTTCCAGGTTTTTATGCCATAGAAAAGCACAAAGGGTCAACATGTAATTCAGGATGTTTTCACACCTGATAGTCCGGTAGACTGGGTTCAATTGGGAACCAAAGTTGCAACATTTATTACATGTTCAGCTGGTGCGGTTCACTTTCACACTGCACTGTGTGAAATGATTCCCCTCCTTACCTGTGGTGGCGCTTCACCAAGAACCATTGAAGGGAACTGCATGAAAACCTCTGAAGATGACACTGAAAGCAGCTTCCTTCTTTGGAAAATGCAAACAAAAATGGAGTAGTGTCAGGTTTTAGCAGCTTGGCAAACAACCATGAGGCAGTTCTCCTGCTAGCACTAGATTAGTGTGTTTATTTTTGTTGCATTTGCCCAGAATGCCCTGCACTATTGTCCACTTCCTGCTTTTAGAGCAGATTCAGGTCCACTTGTGTTCACATATGTATTGAAACTGCTCTAGAGTTCGTTTCGATCAAACCGAGACAGGTTTTAAGCCAGACCAGAGTTTGCTTTTCTGGTCAGCATCAGAATTTAATTTCACATTTACACCTCCACAAACGAACTGGACTTTCTAGACAAACCAATTTGAGTCCGATTACAGCAGACTAAATTGGGCTGGTGTGAATGCTACCTTAATGTCGGTATAAATCCAGGTTTCTTGTGAAGGTCTCAGCGGTTTATTTGTTGAGCGAACAAACAGCATCTTGAAGCGCAAGGATCACAGCAGATGTCAGAAAATAACAAGCAGGGTTAGGTTTTACGACAACATCTGAAGATTTAAACATGTCACAGAGAGCCCTGTTCTGTCCTTTATCTGAAAACGAAAAGAGTAGAGTACATCTGTCAGAATACCAAGACATAATCCGACAATGAACCGTCAATCAGAGAAGCAGCCTGGCGGTCACTGTAACTCTGGAGCTGTCAAAAAGAAAACTAGATGTTTTCTTTTTGACAGCTGTCAGTCACGTTTTTCACAAATCTGTAATTTAATATTAGAGTCAGGAACATGGTGGTGGCAGCATTGAGTTTGAAGTGACGTACAGACAGACATTGACTCAAGGGAGCTGAACACTTTTCACATTTTAATTCGGAAATTACTACCAAAACTATTTGTCATTTTCCTCCCGCCTCACACTTTATATACTGCTTTGTGTTGATCTACGAGACAAAACCCCAACAAAATGCATTGAAGTTTGTGGTTTTAATGTAATAAAATATGGAGAAGGCTCAAGGGAGAAGAGTATTTCAAGGCACTCTGAAGAGCTAGATCACTAATTCACGTCTTTGTTTCTAACAATTTCTGTGAATTTGTTCTTCTGGTACCTGAACGTTATTCCTCTAAAGGGAAACTCAGCCACTAAAATTAGATATTGGAGGAAACAACAGCTGAGTTTCCATTCACCAGGAAAATGTGAATTGATCCTTTAATCAAATTGTAAACCAGTCTGTTCCTTTGGGAACAATAATGGCTGTAACTGAGTCTGAACTCAAATCAAATGAAAGCCGAAAGGAAAGTTTAAGCAACAACTGTCAACATGTCCTCTTATTCCGTGCCAACTCTGACACAATTTGCAAAACTTGTTTAATTTAACACCTCATGTATATCAGATCTTTTGCTGAAACAGACTGTTCAGTTTTGAGGTTCAGAGTTTGACTGGCAGGACCAGTTTCTCATTTTTGTTAACTTCCTAATTTTCATACACACATACTGTTTTTTTTTTGTATGTAAACTTTATTGTTTTTCACAATTAAAGATAGCAAATAAAGATGCACTTACAGAACAAAAGAGTGGGAGTTTGAATCACATGTATTTCCCGATCATTGGTCAGAAGCTATTTAGAGAAAATTTGATCATGGACTGAACAATTTTTCCATCTCTGCATGTTGGTTCTTTCTACATAGACTCTTTCCATTCATATTTGCATTTTTTTCTTACAATAACTGCACTTTATTTTCCAAAACTATCATTTTGGATGTAAAATCCACCTGAGTAAAAGAAAAGCACTTACGTTTCACTTATTCTGTATCACATAAATTGCCTAATGACTCAAATGAACCAAATTGAAACATCTAATCTAAGCTTTTTTTCTCAAATTCACTGCAGTGCTAAAATAGACAACTCATCAACACCTGGACGAGAAGCATTTAGGAACAAATTTAGTAAGAACTGGCCTGACTTGATCTCAAACTTAGTGTTTCCTTTTGGCTACCGAATCCAGTGTGACGACAGGTTTGACTGACGACTGATTAGGGAACTTAGAGGAAGAAGTATTGTGTGTTCTGCATGCTGTGCTATTAACAGGCTGCAGTCGTCTGTTCTCGGAGGCAAACTCTGGACAGTATCGGGATGCAGTTGTCCAGACATTCTCCAGACTCCGTCAAGCTGTCCTTTAGCTAAAGACCTGATGTTTTTCTTGTTAAATTCCCTTATGAAGCCATTCGGGCAGAAAATACTGAGAGAAAATCACAAAGTTACATCTGAACACTGAACCAAAGTGTCACATTTCGTCTCTCCTAAAGGGTTTGCTTAATAATCTACACTTACTGAGGCCTTGTCAGACGGTTAGTTTTTCCTACGTTCGTTAACTGGGTCATATATGACTCATTCAAATTAAACTAATGATATCAGCCCGAATGAGGTTGCCGCCAAGTTGTGCGACTGTTGCTATGAGTTTGTATTTTTAGTCGTATCGGTGCCAAGAAGAACAACGCTTCCATTCCAGGAAGCAGGCCTGACTTCATGGATGAATTTCCATAAACAGTGTCAGACCCAGAAATTTTTCAGATTCCAAGTCTTTTCCTTCCTTCCTTCCTTTTCTGTTTAACGTTTGGCAGTGGCTGACAGAGCGCATCTACGCAGCATCACCTTTCCACAGTCACATGGGATTCAGACTGACGACGGTAAGAGAGAGAGAGAGAGTCATCTCTGCTCTCGGTGTCAGAAGTCAGAATAATTCCCCAACCAAATTTAGTTTGGGCTGAAATTAATCGTCAATAACAGAATCAACTTTCGCTACAAACGAATCGGTTCAGTCAAAGTTTGAAGTATTTCTTCCAGTAAAGATATTGCTTTATCTTCGTGTTTGAACATGCTAGGTGTCTCTGCTTGCATATCTGACACGTTAGCAGGACCAAAGGGCGGATTCGTCTCTATTTTAAGACTGAAAACCTCTGAGAAATTTCTAAGGATGCTTTTTCATTCTTTGTACTTTGTACCTCACGGCTTCATAAAATGATGTTTTAGTCATTCATTTGTACTGAATGAGATCAAACTAATTATATTTCAACCTTGCATCGTGCAGAACCTTGCAGAAGTATTAACGTCCTTTGAATACTTTCAATTTCGTGCGACAGACTGATGCAAAGTCTTGCAAAAAAAACAACAACCTGGAAATGGAAGGATTCCAGGTTTTCACATTTTTTTATGATTAAATATAAATAAATACTGTTGTGCGTTTGTGTTCTGATTCAACACTTGAAGCATCTGTTGCTGAAGTTTTTCCAGATTTTTCTTGGCAAAATTCTGAACGGAGATTGTCGTGAACATACATTCTCACAGATTCTTCACTGAATTCAGGCTGGACTTTGACTAGGCCATTCAAACACGCCAACATGCTATGATCTAATCCGTTCCTTTGTAGCTCTGGCCTGTAGGTTTAGGGTTGTCATCCCACTGGAAGGTGAACTTTCACTCCAGTATCACGTCTTTTTCAGTCTTTTTTCAGCCATTCAAACAGGTTTTCCATCAGGATTGTCCTGTATTTGTATCTTCCAATCAAACCTCAGCAGTTTCCCTGTTTAACATAACCACCCCCACACTGCTCCAATCTTTCCTATCTATGGCCTTTCTTGCTTTCTTTGTAGACGGCATGTCATGTAGTATTCCTGTCAGCTGATTGGTCCAAGTTTGGGATGTTGTTTTTTTTTATAACCTAATACTGCTAGTCTGCTGCGTTCCTTTAATCCACATGATGCAGATGTTCACTAATGGCCTTTAGCAGCCCTTCCTTTATTTATGCAACAATGGCGACAGGTGAAAGTTGAAACAATGAACATCAACGTCGACTAAAGTTGAGCATTTTTCAACTTTCTTGTGTTGCATCACATGCCTGTTATTACGTGACAAACTGCAAAAGAAAAAAACAACAACAAAAGAATATCTACACTGACATCTTTTTGTATACAACTCGGTTCCTTATAGTTGTCCAGCCCCTCACTGGCTCACCTCCAGGCCCTCTAATTGAATAAATATGGAAAGAATGTTAATCTGAATCTACGGTCCCCTGCATGCTAAGCCCAACAGCCACGTTTCAGAGGCTTTAATACTCACAAGCCAAAATCACAAATCTGTGATAGATTTACACATGCATCAGGTGTGTGTGCTTCATTTATGTCTGGCAAATTAACAAACATCCCCCCCTTTTATTTTTTATACTTTTATTTTTCCAGGACCGCTCCAGAATGTACGACAGCCTGAACATGCACTCCTTGGAGAGCTCCCTGATCAACATCATGCGAGTGGAGCAGGACCCGATAAAAGGTAAGGCGGCCTTTTCTCTTTCGGTCTCCGCCCGTCGTGGGCGGGGGGTCAGAAGAAGACGATCTCGCACGGGAAATCGTCTCCAGGAGCCGACGAGCCTGTTTCTCCCACAGCCGTGTTGTTTTTTTCCACACGCGGGCTTATTAACCTCCCCGCTGAGAGCTTAATGCCGGTGCCACCAGCTGCACGTTCAACTGACCCTTAAAGCTCTGATCTGGTGGCTGGCTTAACCTGGCCAGCAGAACCGGCCTGCTGTTTTGGTTTTTTGTGTGTTTTTTGTGCTTCAGTAAGAGTAAGAAGAGAAGCCTGTTTTCTGACTGCTCAGCCTTTGGAAATTCAACAGATTCAGAATGAGCTCTGGGCTTCTTCTGAATTATTTCTAATGGTTTGACAGCGACAGGCAGAGAGTGCGACACTGTCCTGGCCTCCCGCGCTCAGCTGCTGAACATCAGAGTAGCAGTGTCAGATGACTGCACCCTCGCGCCCTCCTCCTCTTCCTCCTTTTTCTCAGTCGCCGTCTCCGCCGCCGCCGCCACCGCCTGCCAGTGGCTCATTTACAGCCGTGTGAGCCATATACGCTCTCACTTTACAATATTGAAAGAACAGAGGAAGAACACGGGTGGCACAAGCAGGCACGTCTGCTTTGGTTACTGATTTGTTTGTGGACAAGCAATAAGCGCCGTCATTCCTTTCCATTTTATTAGCGATCCACCTGTGCTCTTCTTCCATGAGCTAGATTTTTTTTTTCTTTGGGATGGGGAGGGGGATTTCCTGCTTGAACAGATGGACAGGACATGGCCCAGTGTGCAGAGCAAAAAAGAAGACGGGAGGGGGGCGGGCTAATTTTAGATGAGATCACCCTTTCACACACTGTTTATGACAGCCAAGAGGGGAGTTGAGAGGGATGACGGCTTACAAGGCCCTGACAGGCTATTTACAGCATTACCACTTTATTATGCTTAGCAGCTTTTAAACATCAGAGCACATGGTAAAATTATCAGGTTTCATTAGCTTGTTAGCATAAAGAAGCTAAGAACTTTTTAAGCTGTTGAGGTTTATTTAATGTTTTCCAGCTACGAATGAAACATTTCAGATTTTTTTCCGCTTTGGTAGATAAACAAAAATGAAACGCAGACGAGCCCATTATCTGCTCCACCATGACTCATCTGCAGCTTATGTGCTGGAGTTTTGGCAAATCCAAGCCAAAGTGTCCTGCCTTGTATTCTTGTCATGCAAATGCAGTTTCACGTCTGACCTGTACTGACCAGTTTCACTGCGTGAAACTGGTCAGTACAGGTCAGACGACCTGAAGAAGAAGATTCAGAAGTCACATCTTCTGCAAATTCTCAGAATTCACTTGCAAATGGTTATGCAGATGAACCTGCACCAACAGTAACCTAAAAACAATGATTAGGTAACTTAAAAAGCAACGTGGTTGGTGCTAATTCCTCACAACAGGAACTACGAGTCTTTTCATCATTCGTCACATGACAACTACAAATCTCTGTGAATTCTCAGAGAATCCGCGCAGCCATAAAAACTCTTAAAAGTATTCAAATTAAGGCCTTAAACTGTCTTAAATTCAGTAAAAATCACAGCTCTTATGTTTTGTCATGGCAAGACTATTTTTATCTTGTATATGTTGTTTTTTTCTCAAACAACTTTATTGTCATCTAATCATCTTCATTGCATTCTGTGACTTGAGGTGGTTGAGGCTACCGCTAACTAGCTGCTAATACCCTTGCTACCTAACTCCATAGCTTAATTTGTTGTGCATGCTGTGCAAAAAGCAGATCCCAGAAAAGTCACAGTTTTGAAGTTACATGGCTGAAGCGCCCCAGAAAACGGTGACTGATGCTAATGCGACATAAAAACTCTGAAATCGGAAGTTCACTGGATTTTAAACAAGGCATTCAAACATTAGTCTTACAAGTCTTTACCTGGTCGTAAATTTAATTGAAAATGGTTGTAACAGTCTTAAAAAGTCTTAAATTTGAGTAGGTGAAACCTGCAGAAACTCTGATTTAAGTAGGATTTTATGTGGTGTAGTACAACAAAACTGTAAAGAGGAATAAAAATGATGAACATGGTTTTCTTTTTTTGTCTTTTACAAATGAAAATCTGGAAAGTATCTGGTGTGCATTTCTATCCAGCCCCCCTTACTCTGATGCACTTGAACCGTTTATCTTCACACATATCCTGTGTGTGTAACTTAGCGTAAATACAGCTGTTCCTCAAAATTCCTAGATTAAACTTACTTATATAGCGCCGTTTCAGACATACTGACCACTCAACGCGCTATACAAGAAGAACATGTATAAAATTCCAAACTGTGGTTTTGCAAACTCCCAAAAGACCTGCAGATGTGACTGTAGAGAAAAGGTGACTCAACCAAGTATTGACAAAGGGAGGCTGAATACAAATGCTCAGTGAGAGGATATTACAATAAGACACTGCATGCTTCAGAGCTTTGATAGTAACTAGATACCATTTAAATATTAAATAATACTAAAACATCCTGCTCTGTATGCTGGTTACTGCATAAAAATCCCATTTGGACCTGTCACTATAACACGTTTTGCTGGACAATAAATTGTCCCAAAAATGATCGCGGTAAACGATAATATTGTCGTTTTGAGACCATTTCCAAGTAATATGTTGTTAATGGGATAATAATGCAAGTTCCCTCTCTCAAAGACTAGAACAGGAAGAGATTTTAAATATCCAAAATAAAACACAAAACCAAAAACAATAAATCAAAAAGAAGTAGAAACCACACACAACCAAAACCATAAATAAGACGGATCATTAAGTGAATACCAGTATTTCCAGCATGAAGCCAGCTTTAACAAAAGCAAAGATTCACCTGTTCTAAAAATAATAAAAATAAAAATCAATGTAATTAGTGAAAAAAAATGTCATAAATGTTCTCTTTTTTTTTTAATCAACATTTGTATCATTTTTGCCTGCAGCACACAGCTGTGCTCTCCCTGTTTGTTGTTTCTGCATCAGTTGCCATGTAAATGCATCTCCCTCATCCTGCCCTCTCCCTCCGCTTTCCCCCTCATTGGTATCTGTATTTGTATTTCTTTGGTGTGTGTCTGAGTTTGTAACATGTGTGTTTCTCATGTCAGGCCGTGTGGGCTGCCCTAACCCCGGGGCCGACGGCCTTCTCATGCTCAATGGTAATTATCTGGAAGCGTCGTCTCCCTCTGTGTGTCCCGCTCCCCTCGTTGCATCCCCCGTTACTCTTTGACCTCGTTAGACTCACACTTCACCACCTGCAGGGCTCCTTGTGTAACTCTTCAAGGCTTTCTATTTTAAAATGCTGTCACATTTTTAAGGGAAACATACTGTAGATGCCTTAGTATTAATACTCTCAGAAGCTGATCTACATTGTTATGTCTAGCTGTGGGGACAGACTCGCATGCATGCCTTTTAATAAAAAAAATCTAAATGTTTTTGTTTTCATTTGTTCTAAGTATAAGATAAAAATCTAAATCGGTTCAATTTAAAATCTCAACTTAGCACAAGCCCGTTTGGACCATCTAGAACAGGGGTGTCCATAGTCGGTCCTGGAGGCCCGGCATCCTGCATGTTTTAGTTCTCTCCCTAGTGGTAGTAACAACCTCCTCAGCAAGTCAATGTTCTCCTTAGGCCTCTAATGACCCATCATTTGATGCAGGTGTGCTAAACGAGGGAGAGAACTAAAACATGCAGGATGCCGGCCCTCCAGGACCGGCTTTGGACACCCCTGGTCTAGAAGGCATGTATCAAACTAGAGGCCCATGGGCCAAATCCGGCCCGCCGTAGCTTCTTGTGTGGCCCTCTGGGTTCTAGACTTAACACCAATTGTGCTCACATTTTATGTCATCAGTCAAATTAATGTAATTTTTTATATGTTTACTGTCAAATTATATCAATCAGTCCCTCCAGTTTCTTGAGAATTATCGTGGAAATTCACGCAAAAATCAACAAATCCCCTTACTTTTTAGCCTGAACACATAATTTGGAGCTTATTGCAGATTTTGCTAAAAACAAAAATCCAAATTAGCACCACAAACACTTTGATTTTTATTGCAAAAAAAATCAGAAAATCCTGGAAGGACTGAAAAGATATTTAATAATATTATTTATTGATATTTGAACAGTTCAGGTTTTATCGATACATTCTGGCACAACCGGCACTTTAAGAGCATTTATGATCTTGCTTTGGCGTAAAACGACAATGAGTTGGACACCACTGATCTAGAAAATTAAGCTCATTTACTCAACTCTGAGATATCTAAAATGCTGCCAACATACTCAGCATATTTCACAGCAGACGACGTTTTGCTCTCTCTTGCTCCTCTGCAGTCTAAATGTTCTTGAGATACTGCAAATGGTTCACTTTTAGGCAGGCCATTTCATCCTGTTAACTAATTACTGAAGTCAGTTGATTTGTAGTTGGATAAAGTTATGAGATAATTGCAGATTAAAGTCTAAAATGTTTGCACGGCTGAACTTTGCCCTCTTGTACTTTTCTACATGCAGCCAGAAGCTATGGGAGACGTCGAGGTAAATACTGCGATGTGTCTGTCTTCTCCTGTGGCATGTTTTCCTGCATACTGTAAATGGGCTTTCAGTCTGGAGCAAGAACTCGCTGTATTTTGGATTTTAGGTTTTAGAACATGTTGGGGGTTTTTTATTTGTTTTTAGGAAGAAACTTCCTTTTCACCCTTTGCTGTACACAAAAAAATACAACACAATTATTTTACTTACCAAGTAAGAATGATAACAGTGGTTTCCAGACTGTTATTCTCTTTCCATTAGTAGTAAATATTTGATTTGAAACATGTAGTTATTGTTGTTTAGGTGTTTTTACATTCTGTAGATCAATCAGTAATCAGCTTAGCTTTTTATATAAATGCGCATTAGCTCCTGTGCATTAAATTAGGAGGAAAATGGTCTTCAGTTGATAAAAAACATACAAAATTATAAAATTCAGATTAAAATAAACTAAAAAACTTAGTTTTTACTCAATCTAAGGTGTTCATTTCCAGTGCTTCAAAGTTGTGTTATTAGTTTCTGTCTCTAAAGGTTTGTGCCATTAATGGAAACTGTAGTCTTTCCCTGGTTAAGCTGGATAAACGTCTCTGATGAACATGTCAAAATGTAAAATACAGTTTAAACTGTTGCTTTTCGGTTATCAGGAGATGCAGAAATGTAAAGCTAAGTGTCCTCAGCGTAAGAATTAACATTAATGCCAGGTTTGCAACTTTAACATAAATAGTAACAACATGTCTGGGAAACTGCTTGGTAACTATTGAGTTCTTCAGATGTTAGTGACGTAGACATGGAATGTCTGGTTGATTAAAAATCTCTTTTCAGGCGTTTTAGATTACTGATTGGATTTTCAAAACATGACAACAGACCTAAAATTTTAGCTCTTGATTGTTTTGTCCTTCTCTGTAAAAGGTCACCCACCAGGCCCAGTTCTGCAGAATGTGGATTACATTCAGGTTGTTCTGTTCCACAGTGCAACCCTGACATATGTGTGCCTAACATTTTGGCCACATGCAGCTGAATGTGAGTCGGTTGTTGACAGGCAGGTGCTGCAGGTTTCAACACTTTCTGAGTTTACAGGACCGACTTTGTGACTTAAAGTATTCAAGCCCTTTGATCCTGACCATGTTTTAAAATCACCTGAATTCATACTGTGGTTAAATTACATCCAGGCCTGCTGGATATTATTTAGAGGCATCAAAGTAAATGGGGTTGAATAATGTAAATATGCTCTTCTTGTGTCGGTCACATAAAATTCCAGTGAGGTACATTCAGGTTTCTGGACAAAATGGGAAAAGTTTAAGGAGTGTGAATACTTTTTGGGGCACCTTAAGTTTGGTTCAGTATTTTTTATTTTTTTAATCCAAATCAAATTACTCTTAAAATTTTTGAGAGAGCCTCATATATTCTTTCCTTATCCGTAACATTTTCTATCTCTAAGCTGCTTCAGTTTGTAATTCAACCTTGTTTAGTTAATTACATTTTTGTATGTTTTTGTATATTCACAGTTGGCGGACCACTTAGTTGTTTTTTTTTTTTTTAGGCTAACAGGCCATAAATAGTTTCAACGTAATTATAAAAGATTACATTGAATATATTTGCCTTTGACAAATCTGATAATGAAATTTTAGAAGAAAACATGATTTTTCTGTTATCAGTTTAATTATTTTTATTTGGACGGATAATAAACTGAACACTTCGGAGGTCACATGATTTCATTCCCAGCTTTTCAGCCCTGCCTCATCGGCCATGCGGCTCCACGCAGAGGGCAGATTATTGCGTGTCACAGTCACAGATCTGCCAAAAACGAAACTGCACATAATCCTCGCTTTAAGCTGCTGCTTTGTCTCGGCGTTGCAGTGCGATGAAAGTGGACAGGTTATTTTATAGAGCGCTTTACTCTCTAATCTGTCCCTCTGTAAAGAGGAGAAATGATGCTCCCTTAAAGAGGCAGCACCGCCGGGGCGCTTTCTGCAAATTCCCGCTTGTCTCACCTTCCTGTTCGTCTCTGCCAGGCCGCTCCTCTCTCTTCCCGATCGACGACAATCTCCTCGACGATGGCCACGGCAACCAGGGTGTCCCTGGAGTCCTCGGCTCCCCCAACTGCTACCCCCACCAAAACGGGGAGCGCATCGAGCGCTTCTCTCGTAAGGTGTTTGTGGGGGGCTTGCCTCCTGACATAGACGAAGGTGAGGATGACCAGACCGGCTCCACGTCTGGGGTTTTTTTCTGTTCCGTCTTTCACTTCTTACATCTGTCTATTTTGTTTTTTTTGGTTTTTTCTTTCTACACGTCGATTCAGATGAAATCACCTCAAGCTTCCGTCGCTTCGGTCACCTGGTGGTCGACTGGCCACACAAAGCTGAGAGCAAATCCTACTTTCCACCTAAAGGTATCGACAAAACACATGAACAACATATATCATAAACATTTTTTATAAATGTTGACATCTAAGAAAGAACAAAAAATCCTTAAAGTAAAATTTTTATTTAGTGGGAGAAAATCCCAAATTAAGAAATGATTTAGTAGAATCACTGGTGTCACAATTATTAGCACCCGCTAACATCCATCATCCGCCCTGCTTAGCCTCGCCTCCAGCAGTCATTTTCAATTTCTGGTAAATAATCCATGACGTCGAGTTTCCCCTCCGGGGTGTAAATATGATCACACAGAAACCCATTACCCCGAGTCATTAATCCAAAATAGGAAAAAAATAGTAGATGATGTCATTGTCTTGTTCTGGAAGCTGGACCCATTTATTTTGAAAATGTAGCTCAATCAAACATGGCAGAGAGATGCTTGATGTGCAGGATTTTCTACTCCAGGGTTTCTGCACCACACGTCAACACGACAAATCTGATTAGCCAGCCGACATTGAAACATGAAGTGATTTATGAGAAACGTGTGCAAAAAGGGGCTGGAGTTTATGCAATTGATATATATTTTCTACATTTATTAGCCTGGATATGGATAAATACTTGTTTTTTTATGGGAGGCTTAGGCCTCCCATTCAAAAAGACATCAGGGGAAATGTTGTGTTTCAGGGCCATTCATTGTTATTCAAGTGTGATAAATGTGCTGTTTTTCGAAACTCATTAAAATCACTGCTGACCAAAATAATCATGATTGTAATATTAGTCATAATGGAGGAGCTCTGCGTTCAAATATTGTAGAGATTTTCATAAATCAAGAAATATCCAATGGAAAGCAGTTAGTAGCCCTAACATTCCCAACTTCGACCGGTGAGAAATAAAACATAAGACGTACATTTTTGACATAATTATAAGTTTTGGTGAATCACAAACAGCATTTTTTTTTAGTTACTAGGAAAATTACAATGCATTTTGGCCAACATGTTCAACTAATCCTGGATCATTTTAAGAACAGACAGAAAAGGTTGGACCAAACCCACTGGGTCTTCCAACAAGATAACAACCCAAAATATACTGAACACAGAAGTGGCTCATCAGATACAGATTTCTCAAAGAGGAAGGCTCACATATCCCTTTCTGTATGATCCACTCTGGTGAAATGTTAAGGGAGAAGATTAAATGCTTTCCTGTTGGCCCTAGTAGGTTGTGCAAAGTGATGTTTTTGAACTGAATCCTCATTAAGACCTTGTGTGTGTGTGTGTTTGTCCAAGGATACGCCTTCCTGCTGTTCCAGGAGGAGAGCTCGGTGCAGGCCCTGATTGACGCGTGCATGGAGGAGGATGGGAAGCTCTACCTGTGTGTTTCCAGCCCCACCATCAAGGACAAACCAGTGAGTTCAACGCCCAGCAGCTCTCTGGCAGGAACAAAAAGGAGTCGTCGTGAACATGTTTCACGTCTTATCAAGAGATGTGAGTCAAACTTGCGTCATGTTTGACTGCAGGTGCAAATCCGACCATGGAACCTGAGCGACAGTGATTTTGTGATGGACGGATCACAGCCTCTCGATCCCCGTAAAACCATCTTTGTGGGAGGCGTCCCTCGTCCCCTGAGAGCAAGTACGTACCCCTGACTGTGTTTTAGTAGACAACAACATGAAATAAAACTATCCTGACTGCAGCCATGGTGGGCCTGTTATCCGATTGTGATCTCTCTTCTACTAATGTGCTAAGAGTGATGCTATTTCTTTGTTTAGCGCTTTAGCATTTTTGCTAACATTGAAAACGTTTAGCAAGCTTACTCTCCCCTAAATAAATGTTTTTTCTGGGGAATTATAAAGTACTGATTCTCTTGGCTGTTTTGTAAGCTTTCAGTTGAATAAAGTTTGACATCTGTGACAATTTATCTACTGTTAAGATGAATTCTTCAAGCTAATCGTTCATGCTCTTATTTTTAAGTGTGTGGAGACTGTTCATGCTGTAGTTCTGTTTCCTCAGTTCTAATTTCCTCAACTGAACTTATATGTCTGCCTTTGTAGCATTTCAAGGGCTGACATCATATAATTTCAATTGAAGTTAGCACTTCAGCATTAGCTTCTGCTAAATATCATGTTGGCGTAGCGCTTTAGCATTAGCTTCTGCTAAATATCATGTTGGCGTAGCGCTTTAGCATTTGTGTAGCTATTGTTTATGATTAGTGTTTTAGGGTTAAAGAAACTAACTTTTTAGCTAGCTGTGCCCACAACTGCTATTATGTCATGTTAACTTTTCTTTTTTTAATATTCTTGGCCTTTGTTTAGTTGAGCTGGCCATGATCATGGACCGCCTCTACGGTGGAGTGTGCTACGCAGGAATCGACACAGATCCAGAGCTCAAGTACCCCAAGGGGGCGGGGCGGGTGGCCTTCTCCAATCAGCAGAGTTACATCGCTGCCATCAGTGCAAGATTCGTCCAGCTGCAACATGGAGACATCGATAAGCGGGTACAGTTTGTTTTATTAACAATTCCCACACACCTAGTCATTTAAGATGTGACACTCACACAATTTATCGTTGAAAATGCAGGTGGAGGTGAAGCCCTACGTCCTGGACGACCAGCTGTGTGACGAGTGCCAGGGCGCTCGCTGCGGCGGGAAATTCGCTCCCTTCTTCTGCGCTAACGTCACTTGTCTCCAGTACTACTGCGAGTTCTGCTGGGCCAACATCCACTCCCGCGCAGGGCGAGAGTTTCACAAGCCCCTGGTGAAGGAGGGCGCCGACCGCCCGCGCCAGATTCACTTCCGCTGGAACTAACAGGGGGCGGGGGGGCTCCACATCCAGCGGTGACGGTCAGAGTTAAGGGAAATACCGGCTAACGGGAAAAAGAGTCTGGCTCTGCCTCTCCTGCTAAACTAAGCTATCAGTATAATCAAGTGTGCAACACTATACAATATATACTATATATAGCTATATATCTTTTGTAGCAGCCAAACACCGCAAGCCTCAGTTTTTCACCAAAACCCCCCTCACATCTCAGGCTCTGACAACTCTACAACTCTTTTGTGGTACTTTCATCTTTTTCTAAGAGGAGATTTAAAAGAAAAAAAAGAGATTGATTTTTGTAGCTTTTTTTATTATTATTATCATTATTATTATTATTATTATTATTATGATTATTATTGTGATTACTTTTATTATTTTTGTATGTGAGATTTAAAGTAGAAACAGGAATGTTTTTTGCATGGGGGCAGCTTGTCTGTCTGTCTGTCTGCTGCTAGCAACCACACAGTGCGTTCAGTGCACACTTGTTTCCGGGGAAAGAAAAAAAAGACCTCGATTCTCTAACGTTGACACGTGCCGCAGGTGATTTAACCAAAGGTAGCAAAAAACGATAGGAAGCTCAAAACCGACACGCCGTCTGACGTGGAAACAAGCGTTACTTTCTAATGCCGCCACGGGCTCTCTTGTTGTTTTTGTTTTTTGTTTTGTTTTGTTTTTACTTTTTAGAGAGATTATTGAAAGGAGAAAAAAAACCCAGAAGAAGAAAAGGTTATTTTTTGTGCTCATTCTAACCTGTAGAGTGATACCTCAAAACACAAAATCCGGTTTTCTGCTAACATTTATACTTAAGAAGAAAAAAAAGCTATTTTAGAAGCTTTGCTGCTATATATAAATATATATGAATAGATATGTTGGTGTTATATTTAAACCCGAATCATGTAAAATGAAATGCAGTATGCACTCAACCACTTAACGGCGCCACAGAAAGAGTTAAGAGTGCATGCAAACCACAATAGGCTTGTAGCTGCAGAAGTAGCATGCAGGATAGATGTGAGAAAGATATAATAAACCAAAACAGCTGATCACTGAAATCCTATTTTAAAAAGGCTTCAAAACTGAAATTCTGTACTGGGTAGCATGATCATCAACTGCAGATTCCTAAATGACAAGGAAAAAATAAAAAGAAGTTAGGTAAGAAGAAGAAAAAAAACGTACATAAACTTGCATGCATCGATGTTTCTCTGTTGTTTGATCTGTTTACATACTATCAATACAAAAACAAGTGATATCGGTTCTAATGTAGACTTAGTAGACGCCATCCTTTGGTGACGTGGCGCCTTGTATAGACAAAAAAAAATCTCAAAAGCAGAGTGGTGTTCAGTGGTTTGTGTTGTCCATGTGCTGTGTGATTGTTCTTAGTGTGATAGCTCTAGTTTAGTTATCAACAGATTACGTAGAGATAAATTCAACTACATGCCTTCGCTTTTCCTTCGGTCGGACCTCTGAACGGTCCCCAAGTGATCTGAGACTGCAGCTCTATGGCAGAAACAGATGCAAACACAAGAGTGACATTATTAAGCATCCTACATCGGCCCGCATGCGGCGTTTTGCAAAAGTACTCATACCCCTCGGACATTTTTCTCACTACAACCACCATCGATGTGTTATAGGCCAATGGGAAGTATTGCAGGTTTCTGAAACGGAGGAAAATTACACGTGCAGTCTGACATTTCTTTAGAGAAATAAAGAAGAAGGCCATTCTGTTGAGATGGAGAGCACATGTGAACGCCAATGTTTCTGGCTCAATGTTTGGAGTCATCTTTAGTCCACTGATTTCAGGTGACCTTTTCCCAAAATTGCAAGCCGTGGAGCGTTGTCCTTCTACTCTGCAGTTATGTTCTGCTTTGTGTTGGTCTGTCACATAAAATCCCAAACGGATACGTGGAAGTGTGTGGTTGTAACATGAATTATTTTTTTTTTTTTAAATCTAAGTATATATAGGGGTGTGAATATGTTTGCAAAGCTCCGTATATTTTGTTATGTAACAGTCACAGCTCCACGCCATGCGACCGAGTGCCGCAGTTTTACGGAAACCTGACGACGAATCATCTCCCGCCTTGCGCTCTTACAGCGAGGACGATGACTTTAGAAAAAAAAATAAAAAAAACTAATCGTTGGTTTCTACTCGTTTCTGTCGGTTTCCGCCTCGACCCTTCGAAAGACGTTTCGACTTAAACCGTTTAGGGACAATCTTTTCTGTTTGGACGGCCGCCCCGCCCCGGCCGCCCACTCAGTTACCGTACACGTGTGTCGCTCCTGTGTTGTCGTGATTTCGGTGTCCACCCTGTCCCAACCCAAACCCGTCCCCGCCCTCCAAAGTGTGGTCAGTGTTAGTCAAGTGTGTGCTGTTACGAAACCTTAACGGGACGGAAACTCAAAGCTTATATATTCTTATTATAGATGGTTCGTATAATTTAAACTGTTTGTGTCGACGACTACTTACCTTTCACTGGCTCTTTGAGATGTTTTTTGATGGTATATTATTATTATTATGCACTGCTTTGCTATTCACTCCCCCCACCTAATGATTTCAGTGCAAACGTGGACTCCACCTATTTATTATAACTGTAAAGATGATTTTTTTATTTTTTTTTTTTTCCCCCCCACGATTACTTATTTAAGGTGTAGCGTGATGCAGTGGTCTTAAGTTATCTATGTTCTCTGTGATTAGAGCCAGAATCCCAGATTTTTTTTCCTGATATATTTGAGTGTAATTTGGTTGTTGAGAGGAGCAGGAGTCCGAAAAGGACAAAAAAAAAAAGTGAGAAGCGATGGAAACGACCTCGACCCGTCTCCCTCCCTTTAGTTACCCCGATGATGTGTGAATATCGTCACCTGTAACACTTGACTCGTAACTGTTTTCGTGCGGTTCTTTTTCCTTTTTTTATTTTCTATGTTGAAACACTGTTTGTTTGTTCTGTACGTGTCCTCGTTTTGTTCTTTTGTTTTTGTAAAAGCGTATTTATTTCACTATTTTTGTAGACGAGAAAAAAGATTTTTTGATTTTGATTGTATTTTTCTATTTAAATAGGACTAATATGACAATTTATTTTCCCCAATCCCCACCCCCACTGTCCCCAACCAATGAATTATACCCCAAAGGTTCAGAGGAATCATTTCATTAGCAACGCCATCAGACGTTTTTGATACACAGGTGATTCTTATTTTGATACGCGAGGCACATGTTGTTTGAAGGAAGGAAACATGAAGGTTTTCTTTAAATCTGGGAAGACACTTGACATTCTCGCCCCCCTCCGAACCCCCACTTCCTTCCTCCCCCCGTTGCATCGAGGCCCCGGTTGCCTGTCCTCGTAGATGCTCTGAAACTTGAATATAACACATTTTGAAAGGCCGACTAACCTCGACTCTGTGTTGTGATGTGCAATACTGTTTCTAATGTTTGTATAAAAGTAAGAACTACAGTGTAGACCTTTTTAAAATGCAGATTTATTTTTTTCATTGCATATTTTGCAGATTTCTGATCCACAGTGTCATTTTTTACCGTCAGAAAAACGAACCCCGTTTTTTCATTGCGAGTATTTTTAAATCCAGATATCTTTGTACTGATGTAAATGATTGTAGTTATTTTGAATAGTGTTTTGCTAACAAAAGGAGAGACTTTTTCATGCGTATTTCTATTTCCTTTCATCTTGTGTTGTCCTGCGTTTTTATTTTTCGTTTAACAGTAGCAGACTTTTTTTCTTTATTTTTTCTTTGGAATAATTCGTCATATTTAAATGTCATTGTTTTTGTGGAGGTTTATTTGTATTTTTATGTGGACACATAATATATTTGAGATGCTAACTGCTGAGATATTTTTGAGTTTTTGATTATTTTTAAAGCTAAATATTTGTAATTTTATTGGTAAAGTGACTAATTTCTAAATCAAAGTTTGTGTATAGATTCACAAAGCGGTCTATAAGGTGTTTGGATTGCGATTATTACTGAATGGTTCTTTGATATGCAAGATGAATATCATGGTTATTTTTATTTTTGTTGGTTTTGTATTTAAATGGGGTGTTGATTACAATCTTCTTTTCTTTCACTTCCTGAATAAAGACCCATTCTGTTTGGACACAATCTGACCCAGTGTGTTTTTCCCCGTCAAAGACGCATTTCTCTTGAGACCCTTCATGAAAATTGGCTCATAAAAAGGATTAGAGATTTTTCTTTTTTTTAATGAACGATTTTCTTTGTCTTCAGAAGCAAAGCAAAGGCTAATAAATCCATAAAATTTAATGAGCAGTAATCAGTGCAGAATATTTGAGACTGTTTCTACTTGACAGCATATTGCAGTTTTCATACACCTTTTCACAAATAGCATACTTTAGAGTTTAGCTTTGTATATTAGATGGTGAACAAAAGTTATCAAATTTGATCTGATTCAAAAACAAAAACAGACTTTTAGGCCAGCATCGGATCAAAAATTGTTTACCAGATACTAATAAAAAATGTGTCTGGGGTTCACCTGACAAATCATTTCTTTTTGTCTTTGAGTTCTTGTGCCACCCCCAGATGGAATGGCGCCCACAGTGGCGAGCCAAGTCGCCCTTTTAGCTAAAATCAGACAGTACAGTTGACACTTTTAACAAAAACAGATTCCTGCCTTCCAGATTTAAAAAACAAGTCATAACTACGTTTAGATCAGTTGCGCCTTTATTGTACACAGCAGCAACATCCACTGCTCATCTTTTAGCAATAGTGGGAAAGAGTGAGCATGTTAAAGTGCTGACTGCGCTGACTTCCTGTTGGCTGCATTTTTATTGGTTCATATTTACAAAGAGCCTTCAGGTCTACTAGAGAGTATCATGTCTTGTAGAGTTTAAATATTTGATGTTATGCTCTAGTCTATTTTCTGTTTTAAACATTTTTATATAAAACCTATAGATCAACTTTTTTTGTTTTCTTCATATGCTGACATTGAGAAAAAGTATCTAAAAGTGCAATTTCTTGTGTAATTTAAAATATTTTGCACAAAAGCAAATAAGCTATGTTGCACTTTACTTACTTATCAGTAAGTAAAGTGAATAATTAGTGCCATTTTAGAAGCACATTTTCTGTTCTTATCAGTGAGGCCTTAACTATCCTCTCCACCCTCAGTCAAATGACATATTATTTTGTGCAATCATCTAGTATAGCACCACAGGTCTACTTCCAACCCTCAGAAAAAAAAATGGTTTTTGGGATTGTGTTGGATCTCTGACACTCATAAAATCTAATTTAAAACATATTTTGTTTTATTGCAAAACCCCCTGTACATGTCAAGTTTTGAAGTGTAAGACCACTCACAGATCACCTGGCTCGTGTTCTGCAAGCCAAGTTCTGCTGTGTCTCGTCTGAATAATCCACCTTCTTCATTAAAACAAATGCTCCAAATAACTTTTTTGGTCTTTTTTTTTTTTTAGATCCCTGAGCTCTTCGTTGGTCTTCAAGTTAGATCTCACACTCAAATGAGGGCTCTGTTTAGTTTGTTCACCGTTTCTCAGACAAGATTATGTTCACCAGCAATAGTTNTGTAGCTGCAGAAGTAGCATGCAGGATAGATGTGAGAAAGATATAATAAACCAAAACAGCTGATCACTGAAATCCTATTTTAAAAAGGCTTCAAAACTGAAATTCTGTACTGGGTAGCATGATCATCAACTGCAGATTCCTAAATGACAAGGAAAAAATAAAAAGAAGTTAGGTAAGAAGAAGAAAAAAAACGTACATAAACTTGCATGCATCGATGTTTCTCTGTTGTTTGATCTGTTTACATACTATCAATACAAAAACAAGTGATATCGGTTCTAATGTAGACTTAGTAGACGCCATCCTTTGGTGACGTGGCGCCTTGTATAGACAAAAAAAAATCTCAAAAGCAGAGTGGTGTTCAGTGGTTTGTGTTGTCCATGTGCTGTGTGATTGTTCTTAGTGTGATAGCTCTAGTTTAGTTATCAACAGATTACGTAGAGATAAATTCAACTACATGCCTTCGCTTTTCCTTCGGTCGGACCTCTGAACGGTCCCCAAGTGATCTGAGACTGCAGCTCTATGGCAGAAACAGATGCAAACACAAGAGTGACATTATTAAGCATCCTACATCGGCCCGCATGCGGCGTTTTGCAAAAGTACTCATACCCCTCGGACATTTTTCTCACTACAACCACCATCGATGTGTTATAGGCCAATGGGAAGTATTGCAGGTTTCTGAAACGGAGGAAAATTACACGTGCAGTCTGACATTTCTTTAGAGAAATAAAGAAGAAGGCCATTCTGTTGAGATGGAGAGCACATGTGAACGCCAATGTTTCTGGCTCAATGTTTGGAGTCATCTTTAGTCCACTGATTTCAGGTGACCTTTTCCCAAAATTGCAAGCCGTGGAGCGTTGTCCTTCTACTCTGCAGTTATGTTCTGCTTTGTGTTGGTCTGTCACATAAAATCCCAAACGGATACGTGGAAGTGTGTGGTTGTAACATGAATTATTTTTTTTTTTTAAATCTAAGTATATATAGGGGTGTGAATATGTTTGCAAAGCTCCGTATATTTTGTTATGTAACAGTCACAGCTCCACGCCATGCGACCGAGTGCCGCAGTTTTACGGAAACCTGACGACGAATCATCTCCCGCCTTGCGCTCTTACAGCGAGGACGATGACTTTAGAAAAAAAAATAAAAAAAACTAATCGTTGGTTTCTACTCGTTTCTGTCGGTTTCCGCCTCGACCCTTCGAAAGACGTTTCGACTTAAACCGTTTAGGGACAATCTTTTCTGTTTGGACGGCCGCCCCGCCCCGGCCGCCCACTCAGTTACCGTACACGTGTGTCGCTCCTGTGTTGTCGTGATTTCGGTGTCCACCCTGTCCCAACCCAAACCCGTCCCCGCCCTCCAAAGTGTGGTCAGTGTTAGTCAAGTGTGTGCTGTTACGAAACCTTAACGGGACGGAAACTCAAAGCTTATATATTCTTATTATAGATGGTTCGTATAATTTAAACTGTTTGTGTCGACGACTACTTACCTTTCACTGGCTCTTTGAGATGTTTTTTGATGGTATATTATTATTATTATGCACTGCTTTGCTATTCACTCCCCCCACCTAATGATTTCAGTGCAAACGTGGACTCCACCTATTTATTATAACTGTAAAGATGATTTTTTTATTTTTTTTTTTTTCCCCCCCACGATTACTTATTTAAGGTGTAGCGTGATGCAGTGGTCTTAAGTTATCTATGTTCTCTGTGATTAGAGCCAGAATCCCAGATTTTTTTTCCTGATATATTTGAGTGTAATTTGGTTGTTGAGAGGAGCAGGAGTCCGAAAAGGACAAAAAAAAAAAGTGAGAAGCGATGGAAACGACCTCGACCCGTCTCCCTCCCTTTAGTTACCCCGATGATGTGTGAATATCGTCACCTGTAACACTTGACTCGTAACTGTTTTCGTGCGGTTCTTTTTCCTTTTTTTATTTTCTATGTTGAAACACTGTTTGTTTGTTCTGTACGTGTCCTCGTTTTGTTCTTTTGTTTTTGTAAAAGCGTATTTATTTCACTATTTTTGTAGACGAGAAAAAAGATTTTTTGATTTTGATTGTATTTTTCTATTTAAATAGGACTAATATGACAATTTATTTTCCCCAATCCCCACCCCCACTGTCCCCAACCAATGAATTATACCCCAAAGGTTCAGAGGAATCATTTCATTAGCAACGCCATCAGACGTTTTTGATACACAGGTGATTCTTATTTTGATACGCGAGGCACATGTTGTTTGAAGGAAGGAAACATGAAGGTTTTCTTTAAATCTGGGAAGACACTTGACATTCTCGCCCCCCTCCGAACCCCCACTTCCTTCCTCCCCCCGTTGCATCGAGGCCCCGGTTGCCTGTCCTCGTAGATGCTCTGAAACTTGAATATAACACATTTTGAAAGGCCGACTAACCTCGACTCTGTGTTGTGATGTGCAATACTGTTTCTAATGTTTGTATAAAAGTAAGAACTACAGTGTAGACCTTTTTAAAATGCAGATTTATTTTTTTCATTGCATATTTTGCAGATTTCTGATCCACAGTGTCATTTTTTACCGTCAGAAAAACGAACCCCGTTTTTTCATTGCGAGTATTTTTAAATCCAGATATCTTTGTACTGATGTAAATGATTGTAGTTATTTTGAATAGTGTTTTGCTAACAAAAGGAGAGACTTTTTCATGCGTATTTCTATTTCCTTTCATCTTGTGTTGTCCTGCGTTTTTATTTTTCGTTTAACAGTAGCAGACTTTTTTTCTTTATTTTTTCTTTGGAATAATTCGTCATATTTAAATGTCATTGTTTTTGTGGAGGTTTATTTGTATTTTTATGTGGACACATAATATATTTGAGATGCTAACTGCTGAGATATTTTTGAGTTTTTGATTATTTTTAAAGCTAAATATTTGTAATTTTATTGGTAAAGTGACTAATTTCTAAATCAAAGTTTGTGTATAGATTCACAAAGCGGTCTATAAGGTGTTTGGATTGCGATTATTACTGAATGGTTCTTTGATATGCAAGATGAATATCATGGTTATTTTTATTTTTGTTGGTTTTGTATTTAAATGGGGTGTTGATTACAATCTTCTTTTCTTTCACTTCCTGAATAAAGACCCATTCTGTTTGGACACAATCTGACCCAGTGTGTTTTTCCCCGTCAAAGACGCATTTCTCTTGAGACCCTTCATGAAAATTGGCTCATAAAAAGGATTAGAGATTTTTCTTTTTTTTAATGAACGATTTTCTTTGTCTTCAGAAGCAAAGCAAAGGCTAATAAATCCATAAAATTTAATGAGCAGTAATCAGTGCAGAATATTTGAGACTGTTTCTACTTGACAGCATATTGCAGTTTTCATACACCTTTTCACAAATAGCATACTTTAGAGTTTAGCTTTGTATATTAGATGGTGAACAAAAGTTATCAAATTTGATCTGATTCAAAAACAAAAACAGACTTTTAGGCCAGCATCGGATCAAAAATTGTTTACCAGATACTAATAAAAAATGTGTCTGGGGTTCACCTGACAAATCATTTCTTTTTGTCTTTGAGTTCTTGTGCCACCCCCAGATGGAATGGCGCCCACAGTGGCGAGCCAAGTCGCCCTTTTAGCTAAAATCAGACAGTACAGTTGACACTTTTAACAAAAACAGATTCCTGCCTTCCAGATTTAAAAAACAAGTCATAACTACGTTTAGATCAGTTGCGCCTTTATTGTACACAGCAGCAACATCCACTGCTCATCTTTTAGCAATAGTGGGAAAGAGTGAGCATGTTAAAGTGCTGACTGCGCTGACTTCCTGTTGGCTGCATTTTTATTGGTTCATATTTACAAAGAGCCTTCAGGTCTACTAGAGAGTATCATGTCTTGTAGAGTTTAAATATTTGATGTTATGCTCTAGTCTATTTTCTGTTTTAAACATTTTTATATAAAACCTATAGATCAACTTTTTTTGTTTTCTTCATATGCTGACATTGAGAAAAAGTATCTAAAAGTGCAATTTCTTGTGTAATTTAAAATATTTTGCACAAAAGCAAATAAGCTATGTTGCACTTTACTTACTTATCAGTAAGTAAAGTGAATAATTAGTGCCATTTTAGAAGCACATTTTCTGTTCTTATCAGTGAGGCCTTAACTATCCTCTCCACCCTCAGTCAAATGACATATTATTTTGTGCAATCATCTAGTATAGCACCACAGGTCTACTTCCAACCCTCAGAAAAAAAAATGGTTTTTGGGATTGTGTTGGATCTCTGACACTCATAAAATCTAATTTAAAACATATTTTGTTTTATTGCAAAACCCCCTGTACATGTCAAGTTTTGAAGTGTAAGACCACTCACAGATCACCTGGCTCGTGTTCTGCAAGCCAAGTTCTGCTGTGTCTCGTCTGAATAATCCACCTTCTTCATTAAAACAAATGCTCCAAATAACTTTTTTGGTCTTTTTTTTTTTTTAGATCCCTGAGCTCTTCGTTGGTCTTCAAGTTAGATCTCACACTCAAATGAGGGCTCTGTTTAGTTTGTTCACCGTTTCTCAGACAAGATTATGTTCACCAGCAATAGTTTTCAGCCAAAACGTTGTCTAGCACAAGATCAGTTTGTCCTTGGCTTGGTTTTCCATATTTTCTAAACCTCAAGTAACATGCAAGCTCGGTGATGTAATCTACAAAATTTAGCAAATTCTCACAAAACAGTGTTGTTCCTAAATATTTGTCGCTACATAATGACCTCCATGCCATCCTCCTCTTTTAAAGACTCTGCATTTGTCTCAGATTTAACTTAGTTCATAGTCAGTCAGATTCAGTTTCATATTCAGATCAAATTGCAATACAATACACCAATGAATCATAGTGTTAATTAGCAAAAAAAAAAAAAAAGTGATCTGGAACACCTTCAGTGGTTAATTTTGCTGTCATCTCTCATCCTGATCAAGCATGTGGAGACAGTGGAAAGGAAGTACTCGCTTTTAACAGGAAGAGACCTCCAGCAGTATTAGGCTGAGCATGAACAGAAATCTGAAAAGACCAGCTCATGGTTCAAAAAAAGGCACAGAAAAAACAGTCAAACCTGTGCAGTAATACAAGGCACATTATGTAACTTTTAAGATTTTCTTTTTTTTTTTTTTACATATTAGTTAAAATGATCAGTATAAGAGATAATTGGTGAAAAAAAATCGAGCTCATCTAGCTTCTCTGTCATTTGCACAAAATACACTGCTGTCAGAAACAACCAATCAGAGCCAGGAGGAGGGTCTTAGTGCTGCCAATCATTTGTGTACCGCTCACACCATTACAGCTGGTTGGTTCACTACAACAGAACCTACCATGGATGCTCAGGCTAGTTAGCATAGCCACCGATGACATCACATAAATGGTTTTCCTTGAATGGTAAGTTGTCTCTCTGCTATTTGTGGTGGTGCATATTTCTTTAGAAGGCACTGGAAAACACTGGTAAAAGGTGGAGGAGCTTCTTTTTGTTTCAACAGGTCATTTGTCTCACCATGTTGTGACCGTTTTTAAACAAATTTGCTAGGAACATATTTTTGTAAAAGCTGCTTACTGCAACTTTAAATGTGAGATATGAGCGTATCGAGTAAATGGCGCCAATAGCGCTCTCAGTACATTTCTCCATGAAAGAGACACAGCTAACACGTTTGGCTAGGAGCGCTTTCAACGATAAAGGGAAAATAAACGAAGATCGACTATTGTTGTCAATTATCTATTTTTTCTTTTTCTTTTTTACTGTCTCAGTCCCAGTTTTTGGTCATAGTTGATACTCTCATGGAAGTATTTGAATAACGATTTTTATTTTCACTGTAAGTCTCAAACATTTCATTTAGTCCTTCAGAGTTATTACTGTTTTGGGGGTTTATTCATTTTTTTAAAAGTAATATCCAAAAGGCCAATGTAAAATTAATATTTCGTCACATCCTTCCTAAAACAATGGCGTAAATTTTATTTATTTATTTTTTTTTTTGCTAAAAATATTTTTTCTGTCCAAATCATCTTGGCAAAAAAGGGGTGGTACGGTTTTATATTTATTTATTAGTCAAAATCACCTTTGTCCAAAAAACAAAAAAACAAAAAAAAAAAGAAGACAAAGAAGAAGACGACTCAGGCTATTATTTTAGAAACGTAACGACGTGACAGATAATAATAAGTCATGGCGCCATCTTGAGGTAAACGCTATAAATGCAAATTAGAGCCACACAGGTCACCACGTTCCAAACCATTGTTCTCATTTCTGGTTTCCTGCTTTATTTCTACAACATCAACCCATCTAAGCTCTACGATTCTCGCATGATTCATACCCGCGCCTTCTTCCGTGACTCCACGGATCCAGACTGCAACATGTGGTCACTGGGTTTGACAAGATCACAGCCTGTTTGCCTTGGGAAGTTTATGGAGCAGAGAGAAGGGAGTGGATCTGGAGGAAGAGCAGGAGGAGGAGGAGGAGGAGGGGAGGAAGTTGGATGCACTGTGAGACGCTGTCAGCAGCAGAGCGGCAGAGTTCTGTGTCAAACCTGCCAGAGGAACATGTACTGCGAAGGAAAAGGCTGGAACATGAGCACATAAAGGGACGGAGACGCTCCAAAGTGGGGGGAATCTTGATCAGCCGTGAAGACGCACAACTGTAGAGTGAGGGGTAAGGACATTTAAGAGTGTTTCACTCGGAGGGATGAGAAGAGAAGATGATGTTCCAGACCATTGTTCTCCCTTTTCTGTCATTAGAGCGAATAATAAGTGCATGAAAAACATGTCTGATGTACGAGTGAGACAATGTTCTGTTCTGTTTTCACTTCTTAACTTTTTCTTCCATTTGGAATAGCTGATTAGAAAGACCACCAAAGTGCTGACATCGATCTCGAGACAAACATGCTCTTCCACCTGCAGAGGACATAAAAGAACTTATCCTGCTGCTATATACAGGAACTTCATTTAATCTTTTTGTTTTTAAAGCTGAGCAGCTATTACATAACCCCCAGGAGACTGACCACTGATTAGCCCTGATATCGAATATAATGCACACTGATGACAAGAGGGGCTGTTCAGAACATTCCTGCAGGCGGGTTGGGGATGTCTATAGGATAGACAAAGCAAATGCATGAGTAACGGAAAGGAGAAACAGCTCTCTCTCTGTTTGAGGACTGCAGAGGGAACGATGTTTCTCTGTAGGCCTGACCCGAATGTTCCACTGACCAGAGACAAACAGCAGATGCACTGCTCGCGTTCTCACACCCACGTTGGCAAATCTGCCAAGAAAAGGTCATGTGCATCCATCATCTCCGCAAATCCCCCTCTGCCGAACTGTTTAAAGACTTCTCACAGGACAGGATTATTTGTCAGTATACATCCATATGGAGTAAGAAGTAAGGAATTGAAAACGATGGGTTAGGGTTTCCAGGATGAGAGCTGATTTGCCTGCATTGGGATGCCTTTCCTTATGGGATGTTCTTCCGTCTTCTTCTTTGGGGAAGCTAGATTGCGTGGGGTCCAATGAAGTGCCATTGCTTCGTGTTTAGGAGACAGAAGTCGCGCTTGCGTGTTACGTCACAGCTGGAGAATGTCCTGGCAGAAGAAGACTTGCATTGGAAGAGAGCTAAAGATTTCTGTTTTGATGTCTCTCTCTCTCTCGTAATCCTGCGGCTGGGTGAGAAGTCTGTGGATCAGATATTCTCTGTTCCTGATTACAAAATCACATCTGGCCTCATGCTGCGTTCAGTATAGACAGAACAGCGCCGGACGAAAGGCTTTCTCCATACCGCCTGCTGTCACCATGACGTCAACCCCAAGTGAGGGTTCAAACGGAGCTGTCGTTTCATTTGTCACCTAATTATCTGTAAGAACAAAACCTTCTTTGGTTTTGCAAGAGTATTCCCCCCTACACAAACACACACACACACACCCAACACACTCACACTTTTTCACATGTTGTCACATTACAACTGCAGACTTGAATGTATCTTCAATGTAACAAACAGACCAACCCGAAGTAGTCCACAGTTGGGGAGTGGAAGGAAAGGGAGGAATAGTTTTCAAATTTCTTTATTAATGAAATTCTGACGCCTGTTTTTTTTTTTTTGTCTTAAGTCCCTTTTACTCTGAAACCCCTAAATAAAACTCTATGCTCTTCAGAAGTAACCTATATACTATGTGATTTAATCTATCTAATGTACCTTAAAACAGGAACAGGAGCTTTAACATACAACCAGAATTATGAATGCAATGGTTTGATGTAGAGCATGTTTATGTTTATAATGGGAAATTATTATTATTATTATTTCATTTAACCTTCATTTGACGAGGTAGCTTGATTGATAACAAAATCTTATTTTCAACAACGACCTGTTCAGAAAACTTTAAAACGTCATACGACGGAATTTCGTATCGCAGAAAATAGAAGAATATCATTAAAAAAAGTAAAAGAGCAACCATATTCAGACTGACTAAATATAATCTCATGTTACGTCAATAGTTTTTAAAAGCAGCTATATTGATCCAGGTGTTTGGTTTTTACTGAGTTGATAAAGGTTGATATTAAAGTTAGCATACTGAGCTTTGTTTTTTTGTAAGTTGTTCCAATCATTGGTGTTGAGGGTCGGCCTAATGTACAAACTCCTCATCAAATTTCTTTCTCTCAGAAAGGGAAAACCTACATGGGAAAAAAGAAATAGCAGAAGACACACTCCAAAACACGAGTAAATACAGTGCAAAGTGTTTTCACATAGTACTATTGACTGTATTGACACTTTTATTGAAAAAAAAAAAAAAAAAAAACTGCTATCCATGTATGACGTTCCTTCCAGTTTTAAACCAAGCACTGCTTCGTGTTGGTCCAAAAATACGAATAAAACTCCTTAAGGTTTGTTGCAAAATGACAAAATCAGAAAAAGTTCAGGGGTAGAAATTGTTTTGCACACGGAAAACTAACTGCCCTTCACTAAATAATTTGCTTCTGCAGATTTGAAGATGTGGGCATTAATGGGAGTGATCTATCTGTGTCACTGCATCACCGGGCAGCTGCTCGAGTCCAAGCTGAAAGGAGCGCCTCGACTGATCTGCAGCGTCCCTGGGTCACCTGGCCCGCCCGGCAAACCGGGTCCCAGCGGGCCGCCAGGGGCCGATGGAAATGTCGGAATTCCAGGAAGAGACGGCAGAGACGGCCGTAAGGGGGAGAAGGGAGAAAAGGGCGATACAGGTATAATATGGACTCTTTATTTTGGGCATATGTACTTTGAAGAAAAGAAACAAAACATCAAACACATTTTTTTTTTTTATTAAAAGCAACAGACTTTTCCTGCCTGGTAATCCTTCCCATCAAGTCAGACTTGTTCTGTCATTTTGTAAATATCATCAGCCTAGGCATAGAGAGTCTGACATGAAGTGATTTGAATTTTTTTTAAAGCACATTTTTCCAAGTCTTTTTTTTTTTTTTTTTTTTTTTTATAAATAACTCGAGATGTGAGCGAAAACCTTGCAAAACCCTCATGGGGAGGTGATCATACCTGCCAGTTAACTTCAGTATTTGGTCTGCTGGTTTTCAACTCAGAATGGGAGTTTTTCAAACACAGCTGTTTCGTCTTGGCTGAGTTTCCGTTAAACATTACTGCACTGACTGCTTAGTTTGCTGATAGAGAGCTGGAGTTATTGGTAGTTGCTAAAACACGCAGTGTAACCTATAGGCATGTACCAGCAATGCCAAGCCTAACAACTGCATCCTTGTACTTCTGCACTGACCTGTTTAAAGCGACAACGTGCAGAGAGTGAAAAACAGGCAGATGGGTGTGAATTTGTAAGATGTCACGAGTTAAAATAGATTCATTCATAAAAATTGGGCTGTTTGGATGTGCGTTTATTGATTTTGCCAAGATTTCTTTTTCTTTAAGATTTCTCCAAATGTAACCCTTCCACTAAGGATCCAATTTAGCTGTGAAGCCTAGCTCCTGTTGGTCTCGCCAAAATAAAATACCAATCCATCAACACCTTAGAACTCTATAACACAATAAATCTGTCAGCAATAAAAAAGTAAAAAGAAAAAAGATTATGTTTTAGATTGTCTGACGACATGGATTCCTGTATAACCCTCTTGGGCCTACGGAGCATGCTCAAACATAAACTACGTCCTTGCTTTGGGCTATTTACTCTGGATGGAGGCGATCGGGTATAAGATAGTTCGGAGGAATGTGGCCTCCAGACTATGCTGTTGTTCTAATATCAGGTTGGCTGCATTCCAGCTGTGACCTAATATAAGGGGTGGGTGTGGTGCTGAAACTGATTCAACTAATGGAAGAACAGCAAAATAAGGAATCAGTACATAGGTGAAAAAGTCTTCGTAACCCATGGACCTCTCACGTGTTACATAGCAACCACCAACTGTAGAGCATTTCATCGAGATTTCGTAGCACAGAGAAGTGCATAATTCTGAAATGATGTTCATTTATCAAAACTGAACTACTCTGAGGCCATATGTTTAAAAAGTTAAACTTGCAATATTTTAAGAAAACAAAATAATTTAAAGACCTGTTCTACCTATCAGAATTATGTATGGGTCGCCGGTATTACTGAACCAAATTCCACAGCACGTCTACATGTTAAAGTTGTCAAAGTCAAGCTAGCATCACCAACCTACTTCCTTCTCCCTTGGTGTAGTTTTTTTTGTTCAAACTTTTTCCTGACTTTGTCATCTAGTTGTCATAGTGTTGACAATTAGCATCCCTTTGTCTTTTATATATCATGCGTACATTTAAGGTTAAGTGCGTTTTGTTGACAACTTGGCACCTAAAACAAAAGGTAGTCATTGTCAGCCAGCAGCTTTTTTTTCCCTCCGGCAGGGAGCTGGGGGTGGATCTTGCAAGAAATTGGGTCAAATGGGTTGGGAAAAAAATGGTACGATAGGAAATTTCAGACAAAATATGTTTCATAGTGTCCCGATAGAACACCCTGCAGTTGTAAAGTCACAACCATAACACTGCAAAACTGACATTTAACTTTGGCGTTTCTGTTTTAGGGGTGAAGGGCAGAGTTGGTCCGACGGGGAAAATTGGAGAGCGAGGTGAACGTGGCCCCGTGGGAAAACGAGGCCCTGCAGGAGACAACGGAGACGCGGGGCCTCCTGGCCCTGCAGGCCGCGAAGGAGATAAAGGCAATAAGGGCGAGCGGGGACCCCGTGGAACTGCAGGAACATGCAAATGTGGCAGCCTGCTACCCAAATCTGCCTTCTCGGTGGGAATCACCAGCAGCTACCCCACAGAGAAGACCCCCATCAAGTTCAACAAGGTCCTCTTCAATGAAGGCGGACACTACAATCCCCAGACGGGGAAATTCATCTGCGCATATCCAGGCGTCTATTATTTCTCCTATGACATTACACTGGCCAACAAACACCTGGCCATCAGTCTGGTGCAGAACGGTCAGTACCGCATTAAGACCTTCGACGCCAACACAGGAAACCACGACGTGGCGTCTGGTTCCACCGTCATGTTCCTGAACCCTGAAGACGAGGTCTGGATGGAGATCTTCTACAGTGATCAGAACGGTTTATTCACGGACCCCAGCTGGGCTGACAGCCTGTTCTCTGGGTTCCTGCTCTATGCAGACACAAATTACTTTGACACACTGGCAGCCGACTACGCGTAGAAAACCTGGAGAACAAGGTAGAACCACAAACTGTTTGCTACTGCTATTATCACTCAATCAGAACACTTTTGGTGTGAACAAACTATATATATTGCTTTATTTACATGTTTGTACTACTATGGGATTATTAAAGTATTCATTTAACATTGCGGAAGTCTGATGAAGCTTCAGGAGATTTATTTGATTCTGGTGAAAAATTGATTTAAATAAAAATTCCAAATAACTAAAGGTGTGAATTTGTTTAGAAAAAAAAAACATTCTAACCTTCTGTTTGGGAGACATTTTTTACTCTAATTTTGGCTGAGATTCTTCTATATTCATGAAGAAGTTTTTGTGAAACTGTTTGTTATTTTGTATATTTTCTAAATTAAACTAATGAAATCCTATAGTTTCAAATATGGACAACCCTGATCATCCTCTTCACGAGACAGAGTGCTGTAATACAGACTGCTCCAGGAGATCTTTCCTGAAAAACAGCCTTAACCATCCATATTATAGTCCTTATTGAATTAATGTGAGCTACAACAACGTTTAATTTCTCTTTGGGATACATAAATTATATTTGAATTTCATGTTACAGAGAGGTAGGGCTCCAAGTTAAGATCTCTGAACAATCATAAGCTTTGTCTTTATTTTATCATATTTGTTATAGTGAACATTTTTTTCCCAAAAAAATTAAACTAACTGACTATTAAGCAAACTAATTCCTGCAAAGTAAGCATAACATGACTTCTCCATGTGAACATTTATTTGCCCTCCATTCAGATTTCTTCTGTTTTTGCCGTTTTCACACTGAAATGTTTCATCAAATCATCAAACAAATTTTAATATCAGAGATAACATAAATAAATACAAAAGTTGTTTCAATTATTATATATATATATATATATATATATATATATATATATATATATATATATATATATATATATATATATATATATATATATGTGCGTGCGTGCGTGCGTGCGTGCGTGCGTGCGTCTGTGTGTGTGTTTAGAGAAATGAGCTATCCAAACCTGCCTGGACTTATGTGAAAAAGAAATCACACCTCAACCCTACTAACAGGTTTTACTTTGACTAGGCCACTCTCAAAAAACTTGTTTTGCATGTACTTTTCCTTCTACTGCCAGGTTTGTTCCACCAGCACGTGATCTGAGGCAGACCTGCCTACTCACACCTGATGCTGACCTGCTGGTTAAGCAGAAGACAGCCACTCATTCATTCACGATTGATCAACCCTCTGTTGGTGTGGTAAAGTCTCAATTTGTGATACTCATTCATGTTCTTTGAGTTAGTCACCTTGTGTGTACTCTGTGATCTCCAGTGGATTAAAGCCTGTTTGCTTTGGGATGGTTAAAAAAAAACCAAACACTGAACACCATGTACAGACACAGCTGCTGAAGCTGCATGTCTGCTCCATTCAAATTTCAAATCTGTAAATCCTAATCCTGGTCAGTTGGGATGGCTTTAATCTGTGTCCCGGAACATAAACGCTGCGACCAGTTAAGATCACTTTGAACGAGGTTTTGATGTGAGCATTACTCCCTTTAATTATTTGGATTATGGATTTGAATGCAAACTCTGTAAAAAAAATTTGATATTCAGCATGTTTTGCTGGATTTAAACAATTTGCAAATAAAAACACAAGATCCCCTTTTGTGAGTTTTTAAATTTAGCAGAATATACAGCAATGGAAGTGAGAAAATGACTGGGATAAAATGCAGAGGACATGCAGGCATTAAGAAATATTTGCCATCCTTCCACTATGAAGCTGCAACTTTAGTTCAGGGTTCATCCATAAAGTCAAGCCTTACTACCGAGGCTGTTGTCGAGCCTTGTTAAATCTGCAAATCTGGGCAGATTTCTACCCAGTTTTGTCAGATTTGGTTCTTATTACAGAAGTGTAGATGCAGGGAGGAGAAAAGCTACTCCACGAGCAAAACCTTGCACGTTTGTCCCTCCTCGCGCCATGTAGTGGGCGGGTTGCTTTAAAATGAGAGTCTTGATTTGCAGTTAATCCGACCAATAGAAATCCTTCTCTCTGGACTATTAGGTTGCATTCGTGATGTCGCTCTTGGTAGGTTGAGAAGTAGTTTACGTCGTTACCAAGCAGCGTTAACGGAGTTCCAGTCATTAGCAGAAAACCATCTTGGTCTAAAAGACAACGCTTCATCTATACGCACAGTTACACTGTTATAAATGTAACATTTTCACGACAAGTTGGTGAACGTTGATGGAAAAAATGGCTGCGTCAAGGTAAACATTTAACTGCTCGGGTAACAAGTAAATCTGTGAATTACCTTTTATAACGCTTGGTTACTAATAAAACATAATTTCCTGTGTTGAAACAAATTTTTAGTGACATTCGGGAGAAACTACGAAAGAAACGGCGGGCCTTGCAAGATACTTTGGTAAAAAACAAAAACGAGGATGACATTCAGGTAAAGTAATTGAACTTCTAAGGTTAAATGAAGCCTAAATATCGTACCAGAGTATTTAATATTTAGCGCGTGCATGCATACTTAATTCTGTCAGTCCAACATGAAGCGTCACTTTTAACAAGCCTGAACATGACCCGAGGGAAGAAAGGAAGGAAGGAGATGTTACAGCACAGAAACAGGGGCTGCTAACGCTCTGATAAATCTAACTGTACTCGATAGGCTCTGGTTCCGTCTGCCAAGTTCAATGTGGACAACCAACCGACTGCAATGAAGGTTGGTTTGTGTGTTTTAGCTTAGGTTTTAGGCTGTTGCTGCTCTCCTGTGTGTGCTGCTGGTTCTTCAACACCAACCTCCCTTCATCCTAAGCCTTCCTGCAGCTTTAGTGGCTAATAGCAGCGTGAATGTGGGCTCTGTATTTCTGCCTGCTCTAAAACTGCGTGGTTGTCTTCCACTAGGAAGCTGAGGGCAGCGATGAGGACCCAGGAGAGAGTCTGAGACGCACACTGAGAGCCCAGAGAGAGAAGAGGAAGACAAAGGTGCAACCCAGTTGTCTGGGATTTTTTTTTTTTTTTTTCAAATTTTTTATGTTGGCTCAGTTTTACTCCCATTATGCCTAATATCACTGGTGGCTCTTGTTGATTAGTTGCTGGAACAGTCTTTCGTCCAGGATGAGGATGTTGGGGAAGTTTCCCCCACTCAGTACAACAGTCCAAATGAGGGACCATCTAGTAGGGTGGATGATTCTGTGGTTTCTACAAGACCTCCAACTGGTTCTCAGAGAGGTTTGTGTCTACCCCTTTGAACCTTTTCCGTTTTTGTCACATAACAACCTCACATTTTTATGCATTTTTATTTGTATCTACTGTAACAGACAAACACAAAGTGGTATCTAACTGTTAAGTGCCATTCCATACCAGCTTTATTTATAGAGCTCTTTAAACGCCCACAGGACCAAATGCTGTACACAGAATAAAGGAAACAGCAGTCATATAATGCAATAACAACCCAATAATAAAGTCAATATGACCAAAAGAAAATCAATAAAGCAACCCTATAGTAATAAAATAACAACAAAATAATAAAAAAAATGAAAATAGGAAAGAAACATTTAAAGAACAAGAATTTTTAAAATGAATCCTAAACTATACAGATAGCAGAAAGGCTAGAAAAGGAGAGATGTGGTCAAACTTTTGTGTGCAAGACAAAAAACAATATTTGCAACTTGCATTATAAGGAAAGAATACAACCAGAGCTTTGTTCAAGTGTGAACATTGCCTTTTGAGTCAATGTTCACACTTGAGTCAAAAGGCAAGTGTGAACAGTTGACCCTGTGAGTTGAGTATGTTTCTCAGCAAATTAAACAGGGGAACAATGACAACAGAAATTACACCAGCAGCCAATATGCTGATTTTTAGCCACCATCAACCCCTATCATTGCCTAAACCATCATCTAAAAATCTGGAAATTCAGTCCAACAGATCATAGCTACTTTTTATAGGATGGGGGGGGACAGATGAACACAAATGCATACCAGAGTTTTCCAGATATTTATTTTTCTTGAAAAAGAAAAAAGTTTGAAAATCATTTATGCATTTTTCTTAACTTCACAGTTATACATTGCTTTGTGTTAGCCTTTTCCATAAAATTAAAAAAATAATAATAAATTGGTGATTGTGGATATAATGTGACAAAAGTTGAAATAGTTAAAGAAGGTCTATATTTTTGCAAGACTTTCTATACAGTTTAATGTTAATTTGAACAATGCATTTACAATCTATCTCCTGTTTCTTGTAGGTGTCTCTGTAAAATCTGAGCAGCCCTCCAGCTCTCTGCATTTAGACACCTTTGTGACACGGCATTTGCAAGAGAAGTTGAGAGCAGCGAGGGTAAATTTCAGTTTCTATTTTTCCCTTTTTATATGAGTAAGACTGTCACCACTCATATGCCTATCAGTCTGTGAGTGCCACTGTATGTACGCTGCGTTGCAGTCTAAAGGAGAGAGCCTTCAGCAGCAGGAAACCTCAAGGGATTCTAGTGAGCCGGTCAGTCGACTCCAGCGGCTCAAAGACAGAGACACCATAACGAGATTCGATAGAGAGGTGATTTGAAAGACATCTGAGCACGTGTAATAAAGTACAGCAGTAGAAGTAACTTTCCAGTGTTTACTAGGCTGATCCAACCAGTTCGGGAAGAGACGACGACCCCCTGACCCTTCGCGCCAGAGTCAAGTTTCGAGAGCCGGCTAGAAGAGTAAGCTGCATGCTGACGTTAATATTTCTCTTAAAACTAATATTTCTGTTCACATGCTGCTTTTTTTTTTGTACCTTTCCAAATCAAGGTAGAAAAAGACTTCCCAACTACTGAAGAAGCATACAATTTCTTTACATTTAACTATGAGCCCGACCAGCCAAGTAAGCCAGAGAGTAAGAGCAGGAAGAGACAAAAACAGAGAGACGGAGTTGAGGAGGACGACAGAGATGAAAACGGACAAGAAGAAGCTGAGGTGGAAGAGGAGGATGAAGCAGAGGAAGATAATCAAGACCAAAATGAATTCCAGGTAACATTTGGTGTGAGATGGGGTGAAGACTGGATTCTGTAAGTGTGTGAGGGGACCGGACAGGATCTCAGTCAGAGTCAAACCAACATCTTTGAATTTTGTAAGGGCCGATCTGGATGCAAGCTGAACCGATAACCGTATCTACTTTTAACACGTTTCTGACAGCCAGTGAAAAACAGAGACTGGGACAGGGTGACAGATGGGAGCTGACTGTTTTTCTTTTTATTCCTAACTGTGCAACTGAGTCTGTCACAGTTAGAAATTAATCAATTAATCGCATGATGAATTAAAATGAGCTTTAAATATTTTTTTGAAGGGCAGTTTTGTTCACACAGACTTCATCATCAATTTATTTATGATTTGGGTTTGTGTGTGTTTTTTTTTTATTATTTTGTTTTCATTTATTGTTTTTGGTTGTTTTGTTTTGTTTGTTTTTTAAGTCCATTAGTCTTTGAGATGCCATTATCAATATATTATTTGAAAATGATCTCAAAATGCAACCATTTTCAATAATCATCCCTGTAAATATCAAAATAAATAATATTTGTTACTGTGACAGGCCTAGTCCGACATTATGAACAGAAACACAAAATAGCACCACCCAAAATAATTGAGTTTTGTGAATGTAGCATAGAAAACTATGGAAACATTTAAGAAATATCAAAGCACTGTATTACGCTGTAAAGTAGTGACTGACTGACTCTTGTTTTACACCTTGCCTAAGAGTGAAGAAGCTCCTCTGGTGCGAAATGAAGACGATTTATTCGTCATTGACCATTCGCCTCAGGACTTTGTGGAAGTGAGGAAAGCGGAGTACGTTGGTCTCAAAAAGCGCGTCCAACGAGACCGTGAACTCCTGTTTACTCCGAGCTTTCGAACAGGTAAAGCACGTTTTAGCAGTTACCCCTTCGACTCACAAGTGTTGGTCTGACTGGAATTGTGCAAAAATCTTTACAGTCCCAACCTCCGTCAAGCTGCCTGAAAACACGAAGCCCCGCTTTCTGGAGGAGGAGGGCCTCTACGTGGGACAACGGCCTGCTGTATCTTTGACCAACGAAAACATTTCAGAGAATCGCATTTTGAAAATGGCTGAGGTATCATCAGCTAATCTACTAAACTGTTCGTATAAAGAACTGTGTTCAAGTTTAGATTTATGCTTATCGTTTTTTTTTTTTTTTTTTTTTTTTTCCTTGCAGGGAAGCAAATGGTTTGGAGACGATGGGAAGATTCTTGCTCTGCCTGACCCCATAAAGGAATCGTCCACAAGGCCGCCCCTTTTCCACATGGATGAAGAGCTGGATCCTGCTCTGCAAACTGTATACAGGAAGGTCAGACACTCCTTCACAGCCAATCCATCCATCCAAGAAATATGTTGATCAGCAGAATCTGATGTTGATAGTAACAATGCTGAGCATGGTGAGCGACTTTGCTGGCATTTTTAATAGTTTTTCCAGGATGTTGGGATGTTTTTTTGTTTTTTTTTTTGTGACTGTTGTGGCCTGTTGTTGCTCATTTTGTGGCAACTTTTTCAAAAAGTTCTAGTCAAAGTATAGAATTTTCCTACGCTGTATTTTTGCCTTAACCAAATTCAACTGAATGCATTTGGACACATACATGAGCACTGCAACACCGACATTATCGCTGGGGGAAATTATCCAGGAGAAATCCCTCTGCTAGTGAAGACTGCAAGTTGTAAACCAGCAGGATCCGGAGGCTGTGATATTGATATCTGTGCTCATAAATTGCACAAAAGATGTTCTGAAACAACTTAAATCTATCTATCTATGAAATGTTCACAAAACGATTGTGTAGAAACCAAATACACATCCTTCAGGACAGTGGATGATGGGTAATTGTGTCTTTTATTTATGTCCTAGGCTATGAAGTCCCAGTATGCAAATCTGTACATTGCTGGTGCCACGGACCCCGAGGGAGACTACCAGCTTGACGTTGATGTCTCCGGGCTGATCTTCTCCCATCATCCTCTCTTTAGCCGCGAACACGTCCTGGCATCGCGGCTGGCTCAGCTGTACGATCAGTACCTCAGCAGGCAACAGAATAATCTCGCAGGGCACCTTACCGAGAAGGTAAACTCTAGTGGATTAAAGCAGTCCTCGCACCAACCCGATTTTGCTTCTATTGTTCCAAGATGCTTTGTTGCAGTATTTATAGAGTCTGGTATCTTTTTGTGTTCGTTCTGCTGTAGTTGAACGGCCTGAGGAAAGCTCTGCGTAACATGATGAGGATCCATGGTGAGCAGGGCTCCTCCGAGGCCTTGCAGCACAGGATTTCTGAGTACAGTCTAGAAGTGAGGTGAGGTTTCTGTTCGGTAGCAGGCACAACAGTGCTGGCTATGTAACAAACCAGTTTTTTTATGCATCCACAACAGGAACACTCGGCAGCTGCGCGACTTGGAGCAGGAGAAAGACAGGACTCTGCTGAGGAGCATCATTAAAGTGTGGAAGGAGATCAAGTCCCTGAGAGAGTTTCAGAAGTATACCAATACACCTTTTAAGCTTTTTCTCAGAAGGTAACTACTTAATTCATAGACTTCTCAATGGAAACATCATTACTTAATCTTTAAATTTCTGCCTGATGTTGCTTCACTGTGAAAATGATCCCTCTCCTTCAATAATTTCCTCATTATAACCGCAAACCTCAATGGATTTTATATGAAGGACCAACACAATGTGCAGGATAACAGTGAGGTGGAAGGGAAATGACACGTGGTTTTCAATATTTTCAGGGTTTCTGGGGGTTTCAGGAAGTAGAATTTTAAGGCTTTTAAGACATTTTTAATGCCACCTTGAATGAAATTTAAGACCTGAAAAAAACTATAAATATAGTGGGAATCCCGGTGTATTACACTGCATATGGATTTCTACAGCCTTGACCTGTGTACTGCCAAGCTTAAAAGTTTTTTGTTTATTTCTTTCAGAGAATGCATCTAGCCTCGCTAGATGTGGCGAAAATGATTGTTGTCCTGCTAACCGGTCAAAACTTTGCAATTACCCATGATAGACACATAAAAGCTAGCTAGCTAGGCAGTAAGGGTATGTTAGCAACTAGTTATCGATAGCTTCAACCACCTCAAGTCACAAAATTCAAGATGTCTGCACAACAGTCCCATAAGGAAAAAACAACCAAAAATAATAATGCCTTTAAACTAATTTTAGGTACTATAATTTTAGATGCATTTAAGACTTTTTACGATTGTATAGACTCCCTAATTTTAAAAATAAGAAGATATGGCAGAAAATACAACCATTGTAACAAGTTACCTTCAGAATCCACCTTATTAGTAAAAGAATCCACTTTTAAGATTTTTATTTGTTTTTCTAATCTTATGCATCATTTTCATTTTACTTTGCGTTGTTCTAATAAGATCCGAATAAAATTTATTACAGTTTGTGATCATAACATGAGCAAATGTAAAAACAACTACTTGTACTTATCTGCTTCTTATCAGAGCTTTGTGTTAATTTGTGTCACATTTCCTTATTTTTCTATGTCACTGCTTCAGGGAGAACGTAGATCGGGCTTTGGACGAGTGGGAGTATGAAGGTGAAATCCTGAAAGAAGTTTTGGAGCTGGAAGCAGAAAGTGAAGAGCAGTACCAAAAGAAGCTAGCAGAGTACAACAAGCAACTGGAAGAGTGGAAACTCTGGAGGAAGAAGCAGGTTCCTACCAGTCATAGTCAGCCTGTTTACTTCGTCAGCCTCACGTTCGTATTCAAGCACCTGTTCTCATATTCACTGTTTGCAGAAAGCCAAGCGGAAAAAGAAGAAAAAGAAAAAGAAAGGCCAAACACAGGATGACACGGAAGAAGAAGAACAAGAAGAAGAAGAAGAACAGGATCAGACTGAGTCAGAGGATCCATTTGAGGAAGCCCCCGTGAAGCCGGAGGTTCCAGAAAGGCCGGACATTGGCTCCCTGGAGCAGTGGGTGAGAGAAAAAGCCTCCAGGATACGTAGGAAACCAGGAGAGGCCATTCTGGTCCCGGAGCTGTGTACATCAGGAGGCGTCACGGCCAGCGATCTCTGTCCCAGGTAGGCACCTTCAAGTAGCACCTAACAAATCCTCCTGATGCCAGAATATTTGCCAAATGGTGTATTTTGGGTGTCCACGTGTCCTTAAAAAGTCTTAAATCCATGCATCTTAAACGAAGGCCTTTAAATGTCTTAGATTCTTCAAAAAAATTGTGGCTCACAAAGTAAAAATAACTTAAAATGGAAGCAATACTAATACGGAACTCAATGGGGTTATTGATACCACATACCATAGAATATATTAACATCACCAGCTTAAATATAACTCAATTAGAAGAAGTATCGCTACTACACAGCGAAAATAAACAACCGTCTTAGCAACGGTTGCCGCTGTTACGCTCTGAACACGGTAACAGCGTCATTTATATTTCCTCCCTTTCTGGAAAAGTGCACCGCACTTTTACATGTTTGCTGTAGTTCAGCCTGGTGGAGTTACTCTTTCAGTTATACACTTTTCTTTCTCAACCTGTTATACACGGGTCATGGAAAATTGTATTGAAGGTCATGGAGAGTCATGGAAAATCATGGATTTATACCATGATTTTGGTGGGAGCCCTATGTTTAGAAATGGTCTTAAAATGTCTTAAATTTGAGTTGGCAAAACCTTCATGAACCCTGTTATTGTTCGCCACACTGAGAGGTTTTGCATCGTCTTTCAGGGCTGAAATAGCTCGCAGGGAAGATGTTTCGAGGCGCTCTCTTTTCATCAAGATCCTTTACAACTACAAGGAAGTTTCCAGAACAGACAGTCGATCCCTGAGCACCGACTTCAGGGTTCACTTTGGACAAATTTTCAATCTGAAGGTGCTCAACTGTCCACATAGCATTAATCTGCAGGTACAATAAAACTCTTTTTGCCTGTTCCTGCATATTTCGGTTCACTTACTCGCTGTAGTCTTTCTGTTCTACCCGGCTGTGTTTGTGTACTGTGTCTGAGCAGGTGTTTGAGGAGATTGGGTCATCATACTCCCTGCTGGCTCAGGTGTTTGTTCCTGTACCCGACCCTTCAGTCGTTACAGGCAGAGCCCCTATAGAGGAAATCGAGTTCAGCAGCAACCAGCATGTGATGTTTGATCACGAGGGAGTTGGAAGTGGTACTTGTTTTTTTTTGTTTTTTTCCAGATTACTCTACCTTCGACTAAAAATACCCACAATACCCAGTACTCTGCAAAAGTCTCAACTCAAGTCGCTCCTAATTTCTCTTTTTTTCTGCCCCAAATATCATGATTGATACGGATGCTTGAAATCTTTGAAAATGCTTGCAATTAAATGTTTTCAAGGTTTGGAAAGTGCTTAATATTCAAACTGCGCAGTTTTGTAAAAACGTTTTGGAAAACTTTGTTTACAGTTGAAATGTAACGACACTAAAACACACAGGCACATGTTTTTCCTCACCCTCTGAAATGAGATTAGACTAAATTTATCTTGCTTTAAGTCAGTTAATGCCAGAAAACTCTTTTAGAGATTTTTTTTGTAACTATTTCAGATCAGTCACATGTGTAGGATGTGTACAAGCAAGACACTTCAAAACATAAAAATAAGAATACTAATCCACAAGGATTAGTATTGGCAATACTGTTAATAATAACAATATTAACAATACTGTTATTATTAATAACAGTAATAAATGATATAAATCAGTGATTAGGAGCTGTCTTCTGTAGTTCATTCTTTAGCTCAAGTGTGGTGCTGTAGAAGTTTGAAAGTGTACGAATCCTGAAATTTCTCTGCTCTAGTTGAAACGAGATGCAAAAAATGTGTTTTTGTGATTTAGTTTTCTGTTAATCTTGTAAAGTTCTGTGTCAACCACAGCTGTAAACAAACACTGACGTAGTGACAATCAGATGCAAAAGTAGAAATAAAAGCGAGTTAAAATAAAAATAAAACTTGGCTGTTTAAAAAGAATGCAAAGAAATTCTCGATTCATTGGGAGCAAAATTTCAAAGGCATGAAGGAGTACCGGCGCATCCTCACTGACCCTCTTTCTCTGTCCGTGTCCTCAGATGTGCCGCTCTCCTTTGAGTCCGATGGCAGCAACAAGCTGACACTGCTGACGTCCGGGAAGCTGTCTTGCTGCGTGTCGTGGGGCGTCGGGGAAGAAGGCGTCCCACTCGCACCGCCTCTTTCTCAGCATCCTGGTGGCACACACAGGTACTCACTGTCACAGGGGGACGATTGTCGATTTGCATTGTAAACAAAGCGGCTCCCGACCTGGCGCCCATGAAACCAGCACCGCAGATCTAAGGGCTGCTCAGATGGTGTAAGGTTGAATTCCTACTACACGGACAATGAAAACGTGTCTTCTTAGGCAAGGACAAATACATTTGCTCGTATTTGTAGCAAATGCTTCCAGAATATTTGTAAAATCTAGTTGAATTATTTTTGCATAGAAACTGTTCATAAAGTTCTGTAAACATGTTAAATGTGTAGAAAACTGAGGGAAGAACTAAAGAGTTTATAGATCCTCTATGGTCACAGTTTTAAACTGGACCTGTTGGACCCTCAGAAAATGTTTTGTTAGGGGTGGCCAGGAAAGGCAAGAAAAAAATTTAGGTGAGTACAACTAAAATAATAATAATAATAATAATAATAATAAAAAACCCACATATAATTTTATTTATTTATTTATTTATTGGGCTCTACGTGTACATCTTCACTGAAGAAGATGGCCCTGTAAGCCTTTCTATTACATGAACATGCACCCCGTTTGGAGTGCCACTGCTTGTGCTACCAGTTAATCTTTCAAAGCATCATCACTCTGCATTGAGTAAAGGATAATCCATCTCTGATTTAATAAGTTCGTATTATTGATCTGTAAAAAATAAAAAAATAAAAAAAAAATCAGATTTTGTTGTTCCTGATGCCAGCAAACCTGTGAAATATTCTTTTACCACACAGCCTAATCAAAACCCACCTTCAGTGTTGTCCCGTTTCTAAATTTGTTGAAACAGCACAAAAAAGAAATTTAGATGTTGAGTTGCGAGGTGTTAGGATACAAACAAGATGGCAAGAAACCATACAGCCTGCAAACAAAAATAGTGAAATTCCACAACCACACCTCACATCTCACTCCTAGACAGAAAAAATCTCACCTCTAGACTTTTTCCCATACATCAACAGTTGTGTATTTCTGCGTCTTAGAGGGCTAGGCCATCTGGATGCCATCTCATACATCGGTGCGTCCGGATTGTATGACATGAAAAAGATCGGTGAGTGGGCCGTACAGTCGCGACTGGACCCCAACGATCCCAAGAACACCTCCATCATGCACCTGCTGAAAGTGCGTAACACACAACATTGTCTTCCTGGATTTCCCCAGGATAAAGTCAAAACCCCAGATAAGAGCAGCCGCCGTGTCTTCGCAGGTGGCGAGCAGCGGCGAGGTGACCGATCCCGACTACTTTCGCCTTGAACACCTGCAGGAGGAGTTCAACTTTGTAAGCGATGAGGAGATGGAGAGGTCCAAGAGGTTCCGCCTGCTCAGGCTGAGGAACCAGGAGGCGCCCGAGTTTCGCAATTACAAATTTGTTCCTCTTCTGGAGAGGGAGGTCTCTGACAAGGTTTTCCAGGTTGGCAATTCCGTCGCGGAATATTGTGAAAAGGATTGTCAGACGATTTGTGAGCTGTAATAACCGTTCTTCTTTCTCTTTGGTTTGAATGAGTTTAGGGTTATGAAGAAAGATTGAAAGAGGGGGAGACGATTGACACCAGGCAACATCTGGATCCTCACAGAGCCGTTGTGGCCAAATACCTTCAGCAGGTGTCTAAGTGCTTTTTTTTTTTTAATGTGGAAACTGAGATCTATCTTTGTTTTCTGTGCCGTTGAACGAGCCGTGTTGCTGCTGCCGTTGCCTCACAGATACGAGAATCGGTCATCAACAGATTTATTCTCGCCAAACATCACTACCAGCTGTCCGACCTGGTGATCGAAGAAGAAATACCAAGCATTGGGTGAATATTAAACCAGACATTTTGCCTCTCCTCTTGCAAAGTTCACTCTCTTTTTTATTGTTTATTCTAAGAATGTTCTAAGAAGTGAGATTAATTTGTTGCTACTGCAAAATACCAATCCAAATAATTAGTTTGACGGTCTTAGAAATGTGTTATAATCAGATTTATACAAAACTTTATAAGTATGCATAAAAAGCCCCCAAAATAAGTTAATTTTTCATTCCAGTCGCTCTAAAAAAAATCTAGAAAACCTTTAATTTATGGGGTGAATTGAGAAGTGCCACAGGTATTGACACAATTGATATTCCCTTTAAAATTAATGTAACTGAAGCTTTTTTTTTATTCATACGTTTCTCTATTTCTAGAAAAGTTTAACTAGTAATCCTTGACCTTTTGGCTCATAGGCAATAAATAAAATACACAGGGGCTACTTTTTTAATTTTTTTACAGGATTTGTACAGGTGCTTGAAATCCTTGAATATGCTTGAATATCAATGAGGTGTTTTCAAGGTTTGGGAAGTGCATGACTTCTCTATAAAGCCCTTCAAAGTGCTTGATATTCAAACTGCACAGTTTGGTAATAAAGTGTAATCCCTTGATTGTAAGCCTAAATTTGGAATTTGCCTGCTCTACTACTGCAAAAAAAAAAAAAGAGAGAGATTACCTTACTTCATGACTTTTTACACATTTCCCAACAAAATTGCTTTGTACAATATATAACATGTACACAGAACAGAGCATCAGTGATACGTTTGCTGTTCTTTTCATATCTGTGACTGGATGTTTAAAATGTGTTTTCTATGTTTATGCTATTTGTTTGCACTTCATTTTTACAGTGGTGCAGGTTCAGGGTATGTTTGGAGTGCTTTTCTTTTCGCCTTTCCCCCACCCTGCCCTGTCTTTGTGTGCTTTTTAGCTGCAAACGCAGGTACCAAAGCTCTAGTACCTGTAGACCACTGGCAGTGTTCAGTCCTTTTGTAAACTTCCAGATTTTTCCAACGGTTCTGGAAAAAGATTATGTAGAATGACCTCAATTAAGTGGTGCAAAAATGTAAGAATTGGTGCTGAAACATTGGCATACATCATCTTATGGCATTTGTGTGTGATGTTGCTCCTTTCTAATATTTTATACAAGCCAAAATTCATAAGTCATAACAGTTGTATCCTATTACTGCTTCCACAATGAGGTAACTAACACACGAACCCTTTTTGAAGTCATTTATAACTACAGCAAAATGTTGGTTTTAACTTCCTGGCTTAAAATATCAACAATTAAAATCCAGGATATGTTACGCCACACTCTAGTAAAGCTACAATTTAAGCTTTAACCAATAGTGAACCTTAAGTTTTCACCTCAGGAGTCTCTGCCTGTCTCCTTGATGCACTGGGTACTGTTAGCAGCCAACAATCCCACCCACCCATTTTTATTCTCTTCCATAAGAGAGTTTAAACGTCTGGTTTTCATACGCCTTGTCTCTTGCTGCCAACAGCATTCTGGGAATCAACCTGTTCAAGCTGGCTGAATCCAAACGGCCACTGAAACCTCAAAGGAAAGAAAGGAAAAAAGTCACAGCGCAGAATCTGTCGGACGGAGACATCAAGCTGCTCGTTAACGTCGTCCGGGCCCACAACATCCCGATCCACAAACCCCAGAGCAGGTGAGCGCCAGCACCTTTTTTTTTTTTTTTAAATAATCAAGAAGACATTATGTCGAACTCGTACTTGGATTGTGGAGTTTTCGATGCCTGACACCGTCCCACTTTTTGCTTTCCAGTAAACCGGGACAGTCGTCTCAGAGTGCCGTCCAGGGCAGTGATTGGTACCTCAGCCAGGTACAGGACACCCCGACCCGAACACTGTGCCCTATAGCGTCGATGTTAAGTATGTACACTCTGTGTAATACAGGTACAAGTAAGGCCATTTGTGGAAGTGTCCTTCCAGCGCACGGTGCTCCAAACAACCACAGCAGACGGACCAAATCCCAGCTGGAATGAGGAGCTGCAGCTGCCATTTAAGTAACCGACTGCAGACTTTTTGCCTCTCATGATTTATTATAAGGTTTTATTTTATTAAGTTAAAACATAGATCTCGAATACAGCCGTCCAGTTTGACTCAGCTGGGACAGATTTTTGTCCTGTTCCCATAACCTTCAATGTATTTTATATACTGCATATATTAAAATTCGTTTTGTGTTTACGTTATGATTACCTGAATCCTGAGACATTCCTGGACTGCTAACTAGTCAGCCAAGCGGTAAATGGGTGTACCGTTTCAAATGTCTTCTCCTCAGTGCTCCGAATGGGGACTACAGCACTGGCAGTTTGCAGTCTGTCAAAGATGAAGTCTTTATCAACATATTTGACGAAGTGCTCTATGAGACTGGACCGGTAAAGAGCCGTCTACGATTGAAATCACGTTTTATGTCCGAAACAGCCGTTTCAAGTTGTAACAACTGTGACTTTGCCGCGCAGGGCGACAAATCGAGGGCGACGTCCATTCACACGCAGATAGAGAAGCACTGGTTGGGCTCCGTCAAGATCCCCTTCAGCACCATTTACTCTCAGTCAAAGGTAAAGGCTCTGCTGCGTTGTTTGCACAAGCAGACATTTCCCCAAACAACCGTTCCATTTCTCGCTTTGCCTGGCAGATTGACGGTGCGTTCAAAGTGAACACGCCGGCCGTGCTGCTGGGATACAGCAGGGAGCACAGCAGCACCAGTGTCTATGATCAGTGGCGGAGCACGCAGGGCGGGACATTCGTACGGCTCTTCATCACTGTAGAACCTCAGCTGGTGCCTGGAGAGTCCATCAGAGAGAAGGTAGCCCAGTCTCACATCATTGTGTCCGGGGTTTTATTTTTTTTTTTTTAGTTTAGTGTCCGTGTCCGCAAGCTGTTTTCGACTTCTTTTGGTTCAAGCTTAGACTAACTTGCAAAAATATTTATACCCCTTGAACTTTTTCCAGTTTTTATCTCATTGCAATCACAAGCTTCAAAGTAGTTTATCTCAGTTTTATCTTGTGGAAGAGGAGCAGTAGATTACAGTAGATTACAGAGTTCTGTGAGGAGTTCAAAACCTGAGATATCGTTTCACCAAAACATGCTGTTTCATTGATATAAATAAATACGTATATGTATATATATATTTTTTTTGTTTTATCTTTCCTTTTTATGTATTTATTAGGATTTTTACATATCACTTCAGTAATTTGTCCTTATCTTCTTTTATGTTCTGCTCTTCGTGCGCTAGATAAAGGAAGCAGAGGTATCATTCTATTGTTTTCTTTTACCCCATTTTATCATCATTTGTGCAGACTTGTGCATCAGGTCAAAATGTTTCTAGAAAGACACTCGGTGTTAATCTGAAGTGACTTTAGTTCAACAGTCAGGAGGATGAGCGCTTACTGCAGGCTTCAGAGAAGTTTGAGAAACACGCAGCCGGAGGCTATCCGGACCGACCCTGCATCACCACGGTCATCGACCTCAGCGGAAAGACGATCTTCATCACTCGTTACATCCGACCGCTCAACCCCCCGCAGGAGTTCCTGGATGCGTTTCCTAACAACCCTCAGGAAGCCACGGTCGGTGCGATCTTGCTGAACGCTGAGCGATGCCAGGTTTCACTTTTAGCGGACCGGCTGACCTGATACCCCTTCTGTCCCCTCACAGAGCCTCGTTGCCCGATATGTCTCCCTGATCCCTTCTTTGCCAGATCAGGTTTCCTTCTCTGCGACCTGCGACCTATTGAGCACATGTGACGTGAGTGAAACCTCCGTAAGATGTGGAAACGGTACGAACGCTGTACTTACACATGTATCTTCTGTTTGTTCTCAGCAATTCCTGACTTTACTGGCAGGAGATGAGCAGGAACACGCTGTGTTGTTGTGCAACTACTTTCTTTTTTTGGGAAAGAAAGCGTGGCTCATAATTGGCACAGCCATACCAGAGGTAGGTGAGCGTTACTTGTTAAACCTGAACCTATCGTGGTGGCAGTGCCTCATAAACAAACCTTGAATCGTTGTGCATTTTGCCACAAATACAACTGCAATATATTTTATTGGGCTTTAGTTAAAATGGAAAGAGTAGGGAATAACTGCAAACCTTCCAAGACGTGGTCACCCACCTGAAATGATAAATTGGAGAAGTAGCCACAAGTGCAATGTTTTGTTTTTTTGTGTGCCAGGTTTAAAGTTGATCAAATATAAAGTATAAAGGGGGATCTATTATGCAAAACTCACTTTTTTCATGTTTTTATTTTTCCATTTGGGTCTCAAATGTTTCTAAAAACAGCTCAAGTGCTTAAAAAAGAAAACACACGTTTTTTGTTTTTTTTTTTGGTTTCTGGAAAATGAGCCGTTTCAAAAACCTCCAAGATCAGAGAGAGAACTGTTTGGGAGCACCTTTCAGACGTGTGTATTTTTCACAGGGACCAACAGCTTATGTTCTGACCCATGAGCAGAGTGGCTACTTCATCTGGAACCCCAGCAGCGGGCAGTTCTATGAGAAGGGCGACACTTTCTGCCCTCTGCAAACCGTAGGGTGCTTGGTTAATTCTGACAATGTGAGTGAAAAATACATGTCACATGTATCATGTGACATGATATATATGTTGATGTCTCCTTCCTCTATAACAAGATTCTTGGGGGTGCTTGTTGTTTAGGTTTGGTTCAACATTCAGGAAAATCCTTCACCACTACACACCAACTTTGACATCACCAAAGCCAAAATGTGGAAACCGTTTTTCTCCCGCTCCTTCTCCCACCCGGGGCTGTCTAGTGTACAGGTGAATGTAAAACCTTATCTTTATAGATCTATATTTTCATTTTCTCTAGAGTGCCCGTGCATCCCTAAAATGTTTTAAATTCATTGAGAAAATAGTAAGTTGACCTCAAATACATTAATTACAAGTGTTAAATTTTGTTGTAGCAAAACGATTCAGGTAGTTGTTTTTTGACTTGCAGGACTTTTCTGTAAAGCAAAAGCTTAAAGTCTTGCGCAAGCATGTTCAGTACATTCTGATTAAAGGCGGTTGGTAGTTAGCTGCTAAAATACCCTCGTTAGCTAGCTAGTTAGCTATCATGGCTAAGTGCAAATGTACAACCGGTTGGATAGACGATCTTTGTTTTTGCTGCTGGCTCACTTCTGTTGCCAGCATCATCCCCCAGTCATTCCCGGTGTTTAGTTTCTTTGGTCTTAAATTTCATCCAAGCTGAAATTAAAATGGTCTTAAAGTGTGATTTGCTAAAACCTGCAGACATCCTGTTCTCACTGTTTTTCTTTCCTCTCAAAGCCGGAGGAGCTAGCGTACCGCCAAACAGACAAAGCAGCTGCAGCTGAGCTTCAGGACAGGCGAGTTACAGGAATAAATGCAGCTCTAAGTTATGCTGTACTGATCCAGAGTGGTCAACTATAAACACCTTTTTTTTTTCTTTTTTTTTTTAATTTACACTTTAACATTCAATTCTGGATAGAGTTGAGAAGATACTGAAGGAGAAGATTATGGAGTGGCGCCCTCGTCACCCAACTCGCTGGAACCGGTACTGCAACACCACCCTGAAACAGTTTCTGCCCAAACTTGAGCAGGGTCGTGGTCAGGATGTAGCGGAGAGCCACCGTGTGGAGCTGCAGAACCTCCTCGGAGACTACAGGGTGAGTTGGAAAACTTTGAGACCCTTCAGCACTGATCAACTTCCATAAAAGGACATTGTGCAATGATTTGCAGTTAACACTGGCAGCAGATGTCACTTTATTTGGAGAAAGTTGTCAAAAACTGACTGCAGATCCCCATCTTTTCAGATCTCAGGATTCCCCCTCCATCTGCCGTTTTCTGAGGTCGGACCAATCATAGAGGCAGTTCACAGCACTGGGGTTCACAATATTCACTCATCCAATGTGGAGTTTGCACTGGCCGTGTACATACATCCTTATCCCAACAACGTGCTGTCTGTGTGGGTGTACCTCGCCTCGCTTGTCCGCACATGACAAAAACTGAACAATGCACTCGTTTCACCGTTGCTTCTTTTTTTTTTTTTTTTTTAAAGAAAATGTATGATTTTTTACCTAATTATTGTGAATCTGTCAACATGGTATAAATATCTGGTGTACAGTGCTTAGAAATATTTATATGTCTTGAATTGGAATAGCAGTAGAAAAGGAGCACTACAGATAATACACAGTAGGGAAACGCATTTGAAAATAAAATGTATTTTTGAACACAAAGAGCTAGACTGCAGTGCCTAAACTTTTATTACCAGTTGATAATTTCAACAGATCTCATGCAAGACTGTAGAACCAGAAAATAAATCCTGCTGCAGAATGAATGGTAAAGCAGTTATGTTACACAACAGAGCCCTCCAACATGGCGGTGATCATCTCATATTAACATTTGTTCTTTTTTATCCACTGGAGTGCATAAAGAAATGGGGAAAAAGAGCAAAAGCCTTTACAGGAGAGCTGAAGGTCAGAATGGTAAAGATCATAACCAAAACATATGGCAACAACATGTGCCTGTTCCTATGTCTTTGCTGCCTGGATCCAAAAATCATACTTTTTTGTTTATCCTGTAGATCGATTCAGAAGGTGCCTGAATCTGAAAATATCAGAACTCGGGCCCTCAGTAAAGTAAACATGTTCTGCACCAGCATCAACTGCAAAGGGATGGATAAAGGGTGGTGGTTGGTAAAAGTTGTATGTACAAACATTAGGGAACAGTCAGTTTCTATCTACAAAAAAAAAAAAAAAAAACAATTGTGTAAAAATTTTCTCTCACTTTTCCAAAGCCAAAGTAACCAACAAGTACTCTTTCGCCCCGTTATTAATTTCTTCTTTCTAAATGGTTATCTCCACTGAATAAGTAGGGAAACAGCAGGAGCAAAAATTACAGTTTCATCAAGAAACACTTTTTAAGTGACAAAATACAGCAAATGGTATTTCCCAGGATAAAGTGCAACAATAGGGAGACGTGACGTTTTTAGGGGAGCATTGGTAGGCGGGAATCACTCTCCGGAGCGACAGCAGGCTCGGAAACCACACTGCAGGTTCTGGCAACCGCTGGCTGTGTCTGCATGAGGACCTGCAGAGAACAGACATATGCCGATTACTTACTGATAAACACATCAGAACAAGAAGAAGCAAATGCTGTGCTACAAAAAAAATTATTAGGGACACAAGCAATTGACTTACAATTAATTAACAATTAATGGCTTATTAGATTAAAATCAATTCTAAGTGATTAATAGCGCCCACTTAAGACCTTTTTTAGTGTAATTTGGTAGCAGTCCAGAAGAGGGCACCACTGGTCACCCTTAAGTGGAATCAGTTGATACAGAACCAAAGAAAGCGGTAGCATACCAGAATGGGAAAGAAAAATGGTTTGAACAGAGTCGGGTGTAGGATGCAAAATTAACTTTACGTGGTTCTGTTTTGAAATATAAACACTCAACAAGCTCCTTAAATAGCTCTCAGTGCAGCATTCCTCCTGGAACAACCAGAGATGCAGGTACCACAGGTACCAAGTATCAGCGTCGCAACTACATATTATTCAGGTGGATGCGAACACATAGATGAAAAGAAAATGGCTACATATCAATTAATTGTTGGTCTATTGATAAGATCAATCAGCTTTAGATTAAGTCATTAATGGATGACTTGCATCACTAATATTTACACACTTTGAACTTGTAACACATCTCATCTCATAGGCCTGTGTGGCTGACACTAGCATAATTCATACTTACCTGTCTGTAACAGCTGCTGCATACAGTTATAGGTCTACTGGCAAATCATTTACAGCCATCATAAAAAAATAGTACACTTTAACAGAGACAAAGGTCTTCATCAAGGCACTTCCTAGAACATATAAACATGAAGGATTTTATGGGAGGCAGAAGTGTAAAGCATGTTGGCTTGTGTTACCGTTAATGTTGTCGCAGTAATAGAAGTGTTCATCATTGAGGGAAGGACAGGCTGACACCAGCTCCTGCAGCCCCACCTCAGTGATGAAGAGGCAGCCAGACAAGTTGAGATGCTCCAGGACAGGAAGCCCTCCACGCTGAGATAACGCCCTAAAATACAAGAGGGGGATGCCACCTCGTTAAAGGTAAAGAATAATGCAGACTTACAGCTCAGGCAAATATATGGACATGGTTAATACAGACTTACACTAATAGGAGCTGCGCTGTTCATTATTGCCACTGATTAACAATATTTCATTAGCAAATTTATTATTTAGGACAGACGAGTCAGGGTTCTTACACATTCACCTTAGATTTTTTTTATTATTATTATTTACATGTCAATACAATATAATAAGTATTAACATTGCTTGACCAACTTCTTTAGGTTCCACAATAATAATAATGATATTGTCAAATTTTCACACTGTGGATTTGGTTCATTAGCCATTTTAATCTACAAATTTTGGTCTTGACTAATAAGGAATTGACTCTTTAAAGCAAAGTTTCTGAAACCTGCCTTAAAGATTTCACAACAAATGTTGCCTTCATTTTATTTAGCAAAAAATTCTTATAAATGCACCAGTACTACTTTCCTCCTTTGGCATTTCAGACCCAGTTTGCAAACTAGTCCAGTTCAAGCTTAAAAGTAAGGATTTCTATTAACCAAGTGGTTTGCAACAAAATTGCAGTTTTCTGAATTCCTAATGACTGTGCAGCAAGTCAGTAAGTGAAAAATACATACAAGTGAAACTTTCAATTCAACATGTGATTTAGCAATAATTTTTTTTTTTTTTTAATTTGTTCTTGACTTTAGAAACCCTGCATTAGTTAGGCTTTAGTTGAGGTTTATCATTTAGAAGACAATAAAGAAAATGTATGGAAAATCAAATTTCTTAAAAAAAAAAAAAAAAAGGCAGTATTGTGCGGGGGGCGGGACAAAAGGGGGGGGCGGGCCGGACCCGGCCCGCGGGCCGTAGTTTGGGGACCCCTGTTTTAAAACCTCATCTGTGCTATGAAAATGTCACTGCAGCTCCTTAATTTAACATTTCAATCTTCATATAGAAAGTAAATTTGAGCAGGAAATAATTACTTTTCAAGTGAGACATATTTCACTTCGAGTCTATTGAAAAAGCCTTTTAATCTCAAAGGGATTTCTGGTAGAATGAAGTCTAAGTAAATATTTATTGGTTTGAATCAAAGTGTGATCATTACCTTAAGCCCAGGTCAGTGACCTGGTAGCATCCAGAGAGGCTGAGAAACTTGAGTGATCGTTTTGCCTTTGAGCAGTCAGTCCTGTTCTCTGGCTCCAGACACTGCTGCCCCCCTGATGGGGAGCATTTAGTCCGCAATTCTGCAGTGCTGGTTCTGGTGGTGCCCAACTTGCTTTGGGGCCCAGTAAAAGTCCTGAGGGCCTTCTCGCTTGAGCAGCAGGTGGAGTGACCGCAAAACATTTCCCCAGATATGGCATATTGCTGATGCAGATAGGATGAATCCGAGCCGGTCCTGTGCCTCCTCCTCCTCTTGCAGCAGCACGAGCCTCCCACGAGCTGCGTCGTCTCCGCCAAGCTTTCAGAGAAAGGCATCCCGCCACGATGACTCCACTCTGCGGCGTCTTCAATGTCAGCGAGGCTGGAAGTGTCCAGGACCCAGACGTGAGTGGGGATGCAGGCAGAGCCCCAGCGACTGGTGCCGTGCTTGAAAATGATGGCCTGCTGCCTTCGCCCAACCGTGTGCAGGTTTCTCTCCTCCACTAGGGTAATGGGCACAGGGCAGCTTTTGAGCAGCTTGGCTCGTCGCTCTGAGTGTTTGTCCAAACTGATGGAGGACACGGGGTCGCCCAGACCCACAGACAGTCTCTTCAGGGTTTGATCGGTGATTTTCTCGCACCCCGACAAATCCAGGTGCTCCAGAGAGCGGCAAGCTCCAAGAAAGGACCAGCTGATAGAGGACAGACAGGAAACAACACTGAGTATTGAGCTCTGGGATCATTTCAGCAACAATCTCACCAAGCAGACAACGGATGCAAAAACATTAATTTGTGATTAATGGTTTTAGATTAGATTAAAAATAGTTCCTATCAATAACATCTTAGTATTGTAGTTTGGCCTCCATCCAGAAGAGGTGCAGCTGGTCATCCTTAAGAGGAGCCAGTTGATACAGGAATAAAGATGGCGGTGTCCATACGGTAAACGGTTTCTGACTGCGAGATCTGTACCGTTGTCGCATTTGAGCATTCGCTGATTTTTTCTTAAAATGTACATCAAAAAAGTGTAACATATTTTATATTTATTAAGATACTATTTGTTATAGTATTACCTGTACAATGTTATAATTCTCTTAATAAATAATAATTGTCATAATTTAGTTCAAATACTATAATTCAGTAAAAAAAATTGTGTATTAGTCACAGGAATGTAAGGTATTTACACCATCAACCCATGAATTTTTTTTTTATAAAACTACATCTTTTAAGAGATTAACCAAATGTTTTATAAAACTAAGATTACATCCCATGTGTTAATGGGAAAAACGAATGTAAATTTTGTCAGCAACTTTTTTTTAATTTGACGTATGAAGAACGTAGCTTTTTATGTTATAGACAGACAGTTGGCCCTCAGGTTTTTTCAAAAAGGCAACTCTCATCAATAAATTGTTAGTTGATCGTAGGCCTGTCGCGATAAACAATAAATCAATTCAACGCACGATAAATTAAACCTATCGACCTCATTTTAGTTATAAGCTTTATCGTCTCTTCCTGCCTTTTTTCTTTCTCTTGATGACACTGAATGAAAACAGGCTAAGCTCTGGTGCTCTGCACTGACCCTCCCTTCCTCATTTCCTTAGTGTAATGTCCAACTCACACTACACAAGTTGTCGGCTCATTTTCAAAACCTGAGACACATTAGCCGACAGAAATCCTAGGTATAACGGTTTGATCGGGTTCGTTGTGCCTTGTAGTGTCCAGCCACATGGGCACAAAATAATGGCTACAAGTCCAGTTAACTAAATTTAAAACCAGGCATTAATCAATGCTTTACTAGAATCTACCTGTGATGCATGTGGCTAGAGGTAGCGGAAAGTCCTGACTGAATGAAAATCATTATAACCTATTTATGTCACGTTAACGAAGAGCAGCTGAAAACTTACCGGGGTTATCAACTGCGGTAGCAATTTGGCTCCAACTCCTCCCCTTGTCATTTCTATATTCTTTGCACGAAATGTTGAATAAACATTAATGTTGTTTCCACATATCTCCAATGTCTGCTGGACTTCGGTTGCGCTGCGTCAGCTGTTTGGGATTCCCCTCCGTAATTTCCCCTCAGAAAGCACGAGGAGAATCCGTGCTTTCTGATTGGCTACCTGTCACATTCAACAAGCTGCCTTAAGCTCCCAGTCGGGGGAAACCCCCGATTTAGATCGGAGTGGCCATGACGATCTACCATAACACACCTCACACAGCAGGATGATCGGTTACGAAATCACCAGCGACAATCTTAGAACGGCCAACGATCTAAGATTGTCATAAGGAGAAAATAGTGGCAAAAAATAGTGTAGTATGAACTACTGGATTAGGTGGTCGGATGTGCCCATCTTCATTATCTATCTAGTGATTACTGAAGGGCACATACAGACTTCATAATCTGCACTCTTTTGGTTGAATGCAATATTTATTTCCACTTTGCCTTTATGTTTAGTTTTTATTCAAGTACATTTTTTGTTAATGGAGATTGAGAATCCATTTTATTTTTGTTTTTGGTTGTTTTGTTTATTTAGTTTATTAGTTCCAGTGTTATGTGTTCTTTTGAAAATAAAGTGTATCTATATATGGCAGGACATCGCATGCATTCAATAATTTTTTAGACAATCGTCCAGCAAAATTTGTTCTCGTGACAGGCCTAGTTGATCGATAAAATCAGTCAACTTCAGATTAACTCTTGTGGATCCTTAAAGGAGAGGGCATATCATTTTCTTCTATTATTCAGAATATGTTTTTGAAAAGAGCATTCAGTTTGACGTTTTACCTGTCAAAAGCAAAATCGGTAACATCAGTCTGGGTCAGGTCCAGATGAGTGATGTTGGGGCAAAGGCTGAGAATTTGACGAACCTGCGAATAAAATACAGCAGAACTTTCAGAGGATGCCGAGTTGGAAACGTTAAGTGCCATGATAAAAAAAAGTCTTGAGCAACATACCATTTTGCTTGAAACTGTAGAACTATAGGCAAGAATCATGGACTTGACAGAAGAACCCACAGTGGGAAGAAGGTGCTGGATGATCCCATTTAGGAGCCGTTTCTCCCTCTGAGCCGTACTGATAGCGAGGGAGCCTTCAGTGTGACCGGAAGCATCTGGGAAGACACAGACGATGCAGGTGATGATTCAAACCAAACATTTCCTACGAGTCAGTTCAGCTTCAGCTCTAGATGCCACATCTGGTGATACCGTTTACTCTTCCCCACAGTGATGAAAACCAAACCGCACCTGACTCGTCAACATCAGCGTCCTCATCCCATTCCTGGTAAGCGCGGCCCTCGTTCTGCCGGCTCTTCACCCAGTCGTCATCTGGCTCCTGGTTGAGATCCTCAGGAGGGCCACTGTAATAATCACCTGAAGAAAAAAAGACGGAGGTGCACACCGCAGAGATGAAACCGTTTCTTCTTTTTTTTTTCTTAAAGAAAACAGAAACCGGCTGTTTAATCATTTCTGTTGCCTTGATCACAGACGTTTGCGTTCGTTCGTTCAAAGCTCTGTTTAGAGATTATGTAACAAATGACTAACACTATAGAAAAAAAAAAAACCTATCAAAGCAATATCTCTCTCAACGTTAACATCTATAAGCTTTAAGAACGCATTAACAATGAAACCCAAGTTAAAGAAGTCAACATAAGACAAAAACCATAAAAACAATGAGGGATTATTAGTTTATGGTTCATCTGAATATTACATTACTCAGTGTTTCTATGAGTGGTTCTGCATTTTAGTCCGTTTAGCTTCAGATCAGGGGTCTACAGCTTTTACAATCCAAAAAACACAATTTTTACCCTGAGTCAAGCCAATTAAGTCATTCAGAGCCACAAATGTTACATAAAGAAAAAAAATGTTTTTTGAAAAATATCTACCATACGAAAGTGTAATTTTTAAAGAACCATCAACTTATTTCAGTTTTTTTTTTGTCTTCCTAAAATAAAGAAACACTTTTCCAAAAAGAGGATATGTAAAGTTATGATGACATGTGCAGAAAATATGGTATAGTTGCCAACCTAATGACAAGGAAAATAGATCTAAGATGTAAATTTTGTGTCATTTTGTTGTGGAAATTTAATGCAATTGTTCCATAAAAACTGACTGACATTTGTTTTACATCCATCTGATAAATGATAAACAATTGTTTGTTCTTTATCATTTTTAGCTATTGCAGAAGGTCCAAAGAGGAGCAGTTTGCAGACTCCTGCTCTAGAGTCATGAGAAGACTTTGACCAAACTATAGTGTCAGTAACTGGCAATAAAATTGATTTTGTCTGCAATAAATAAATACAATAAAACTGAACTGCCTCGTGGTGCATAATAGTTCATCCTTTTAATAAATATTCTAGAAGCTCGGCATACTCACCACTTCCTTAAATTAAGGAAGTAAATTTGGTTTGCTCTAAAACTAAAGCCCACCTCTGGCCCAGCGGACAGGATACAGGTGCCTCCACAACGAGCCGGTCTTGACCAAGTCTGACCACGTGCTGCACACTTGACTGCAGCGGCACAGATCCACGGGGCCCAAGTAATGGAAAAGCCTCAGCATGATTTCTGCAGGAAGCTGGGAGACGTGGGTTGAAGAAGAACTCCTTCTTTGTTCCAGATCTGGACAAACAACAACAACAAGGAAAAAACTTAAGAGTGAGCTTGTAAAGAAAACGTAAAACAATTTTAAAAGAACACACTTACCATAATCCGTCTTCTCGTGATCAGCATATTTAAAAGCCTTTTGCAGCTCCTCGGCCTGGGTCCACAAGCTGAAGCCCTTCAGTACCTCGGCAGCGCAGTCCGGCTGCTGCTGGTTGCAGTGCTGCGCTATCACCTGCTTCTTAATGTCCTTCAGCTCCTCGTACGTGAAGTACTGCATGAGCATAGGCTGGAACACCTGCAACACACTTCTAGTTTAAAAACGACTTGCAACAGATTATCACACCGAGATAAATCTGAATGTTTTATACCTCCTCCTCTTCCTTCATGTGTGGCAGAAAATCTTGCGTGAAAGCTTCCAGTCGTTCCTTCAGCTGCTGGGCGTAGTTGAGCTGTTCATATTCACTCTACAATCAGAAAAATCAAATCCGTAATTTGGGGTTTTTAATCCTCAACAAAACTTACTTACTCCACATGTAATGGAGTAAGTAAGACCACAATAGTTTACGTTTCGAATCAGAACTGACAAAAGGCAAGTCACAGACTTGATATTTTCACAGGCAAGGAGTTTTAGCCGAGACGTAGCAATATTTTTGTTACACTGGGGTTTCACCTCCCCGTGACCCAATGTTCCAAACTTTCTGTTTTCAAACAGAGGGAAATTAAACATATTTCAAATATTTATAAATATATCAGAGCAGTATTGTTTATCTCTCATGAAAACATATTTCAGAAAGGAAGCCAGATCTCAATCTGACCCAAAATTAGGTTTTTGTTTAAGCAGTTGGCAAAGCGGAAGGTCAGATTTACAAAACATTTACTCAGAATGTATTTTTTTATCGTTTTCTTTTTTAATCCCGAGACAAAAACTGCTTTTCTCTTTAAGTCCAGTTATTTTATTAGAAATGCAATGAAATGGTTTTGACTTTTGATTATAGCAGATGCTAAAATTCCCATAATATAAACTAAACAATACTTTGAGTAGAAACAGTACACATTTTCATAAATTGCACGTACATGTAAAAAAATCAACAGGCCTGACATTGTTGTTTGACATTGGGTGGTAAACATAACAGTTAATTTAATGACATGCTGTTAACCAGCCATCAGTGGAAAAGCGCATGCACTTTATGGTTTCCCTCTATCGTATAACCCTGGTATTTTTCTGCTGGCCTATTGTTAAAAAGCACAGCAGGTGCAAATTACGGCCAGGCCATGACGACACTGAGCTGGTTTAGGTGGTTTTGAACGCAGATTCACCTTAACGCTTTGCAGTCCTTTCTCAAAGAGAGACAGCATCTCCGACAGTTTGTTGTCTGAATGCACGTTGTAGACTGTGCAGCAGCGCTGCTGCAACAGACCGATGATGTACTCGTTTTCAATTTGCTCGTGCATCTTGAACTCCTTGAAGGTGGCGCACAGGGACTGAAGAAAGGAGCGGAAGTCATTGTTGTTGGAGAAGTTTGTCTTGGACAGCTGTGGAGAAGAGACATGCCTGAGTCAATAATTAAAAAAAAAAAAGCCGTTTATAATTACACTGGAACTGGCATTAGCTCAAATTCCTATTGTTGGTGTCATATTATGGTAACAGATACTTTGCAAAACATGTGTAACATGACAGCTGTGCAGTGTTTTGTAACCACACTTGTTCAGGTTAGCAGAGCATTAGCTAGTGTCCTAATTGAGCTTATCTGACCCCTATTGTAGGCTGACAGGAAGCCTCTTTCAAATCCCATTATTACGAGTACCCTGCCTGATGAAACACTAAGGCGTGCGTGTCACACTTAGAACATGTTGCATAACAAAACATACTGCACGTAGGCTAACCAAATACGAAGCTGCTTTTCAGTTGTGCTAAAGGTCCAAACAATTTATTATGAGAAACGTAACACAGAATTTAAAGTAATAGAAGTTTAGATGTTAGTCCAACACTATATCAACCAAACAACGCCGAAGCAGTCCCGAGACAACCCGGGAGCATTTCATCCACTCCGTCTCAACACTCACTGCCAAACAAACCAGCTAACAGCAGCTAGCTAGCGTGCTAGCTGGCGAACACTCCTCCTTGAACCGCAGACCGTTTGCTTGTTGTTTTCAGAAACTGATTGGAGGCGAGCTACGGCTGTGTATACGTACCTTATCGCAGTACAGACCCACCAGCTGCTTCATTCGCCAGTGTGGGCCAGTAAAAACATCCACCTCGTCCGGAAAGGGAGCCATCTTCACTGGACCTTACTGCGTCATCTGCGATATAATCAAACTAGGAGGTGTGCGGCAGAGCTTGCTCGAGTCACCCACGTGACTACAACTTATTAACTAGGGCGGTTTTCATCTGGTGCTAACATTCAAGTAATATTAAACATAAAGTAAGAACATATCGATTAAATTGCTATTCCAGAGATTATTTAAGCACAATTTAAAAATACATACACTGGATAAATAAATAAATAAATAATGTAAATGTTTATATCCGTGTGTGTATGTTTAATTTAATATGAGTAAAAAAGGAACAAAAGCTAATTTATTCAAAAAGATTAACAATTTAGGAAAAAAACTTAAACAATTCAGATAGCAACATAAACCTTGTGGTATTAGATTTCAAATCTTAAAGATTGTGACTTTTTTTTTTTTTTTTTTTTTTTTTTTTTTTTTTTTTTTGTTTATATTGGTTTGGATCAGAGCTGGTAAAAGTTTATTTCTCGCCTTTCAGCAGAATTTTATATGGGAGTTAGTGCAAACACTACTATCATCAGCACCACTTATATTATTTTGTGAGAGATATTGACATTCCTCAAATGCCATGGCTTACTCATTCATGTTTTCATAGTTAGTCAACAATGAAATCTCATGTTTGTGCACACAGTTTTGGCCATTAACGTTTATTCTGATTCTATGGCATTCTTTTTTTTTTTTTTTTACATTGTTTATTAAATAAACAGCAGTACATAAATTGTGAAGAAAATTATTGAATCAAACTTTTTTGATTCAGATTTTCCTCTGTATGGTATGATTAGTATTATTTATCAGTTCTTTTCTATTCTAAATACTTCCAGATTTAAAATTTAAAGTTGATCGAAAGCCTTTAAACCAAATTTAAAAAGCGATATAATATTGATAAAAGTAACCACAAATGTAAAGTTTAAAGATCTACACGTTATTCTGCTTGAAATCTAACGCTTTTGGTGAACCTCAAGTCAGCCTAGTTTGAAAATGCCTTTGGCTGACTTTGAGCTGAGTTACTGAACCTCAGTGGTTCCCACCACGTTAATGCCAGTGTCACGACACTTAACTATCAAACGTGGAACTCTTTGTTTTATATTAACTAATATAGTTTGTAAGTTAAAATAGTTCTTGGACGCTGTGAAAAGGTTAAACTCACCAACCATTGTAGTTAACACGGTGTGCCTTTTGGTTGCTAAGGGAAATGTTCACAGCAACAGAGCCGTTGGTTGGGGTGGGCATAAGACGTGATGGGCAGTTAGTTTAACCAATCATTGGTCGAGAAGAGAGACGCTGACCAATAAGAATGAAGAAAGAGCGACGTAGTTAGAGTGAGTGCGAGGACAGTAGCAAGAAGCAGAATTTCTGCGAGAAGCAGCGAAACGAAGAACTAATGGTAATACACAATTAACCTCCTATTAGCATTTACACACTGTTGCTAAATGAGCCTTCGCGTTTTATAGTTGAGCTTTGAGCGTTTACAGGACAGTCGTAGTCTATAGCAGGAATTTGGTTTTTCACATCGTCGTCTAGCTACACTGCCACGGTAACATTAGCCATCTGGTAGCTGTATGTAATTTCTCAGCATCTCAACCCCTTTAGAGTAGATAATTAATGTTTGACATATTGATTCAACATTTATGCATAATAACGCGAACGTTCGGGATTCTGATCAGAGAATAAAATCGACGCTTCACTGTTTCTAAGCCCTTTATCAAAGCTTAGTCTTCCCATGCTGTCTATATTTATTTTCAGATCCACTATGCGGAGCCAGTCTCTCCAGTAGCATGGAAAAGTACGAAAAGGTGAAACAAATCGGGGAGGGCTCATTTGGAAAAGCCATCCTGGTGAAATCCAAAGATGATGGACGTCAGTATGTCATCAAGGAGATTGGCATATCTGGAGTAAGCTCTTGTGTATTATTATGTGGCAGTAGGAGCCCATTTTACCTCTTGATCACGATTATAACAAATGATCCTTTCATTTCTCTCCACAGATGTCAAGTAAAGAGAGGCAGGAGTCCAGGAGAGAGGTTGCTGTTCTTGCCAACATGAGTCATCCCAACATTGTGCAGTATAAGGAGTCTTTTGAAGGTATTCACACATTTGTGTTTCTGTGAAGAATCTCAGAAGTATTTTAATAATGACATTTAATTTGTATTTCTTATGTTTTCTTTAGAAGGGGGATGTCTTTATATTGTCATGGACTACTGTGAGGGAGGGGACCTTTTCAAAAAGATCAATTCTCAGAAAGGAGTGCTGTTTCCTGAGGAACAAGTAAGCCTGTAACACTTTGCCAGATCTAAATTATAGTTTTTGAGAAGTTGGAACTTTATAATTTATTTCAACTAGAGATTCACCGTCCAGATATTTTGTGGTTGATTACTTATCATTAACTTAATGAAGTTCTGATCGTTTTTGACAAGTTCCGACTTCTCTTTATGAGTTATAAACACCAGGCGATACTTGACTAATAAGTAAGATAATTTAACTGTCCTAACAATTCAGCATTTCTCATTAAATAAATGATGGGTTTTTTCTTCCGCCAAACAGTGATTTCTCTCAAAATTACTGAACATTTTAAAACACCATAAAAAGCTCCATGTTAGACATTGATCCAATAAAAAATATTTCAACATATGTTGTTTACAAATCAGCTCACAAACCTTTTGTTTTTGCACAGTACATGTAACGCATCCAAATGCATCCAAGAGGAAGAAGCTCCAGTTTGCTGCTATGTGTTGGTTGCAGCAGTACGTTGCCCCTTAAGAAGCTTTTCTCTCGGGATCATTAATTATTTCCATTAAGACCAGAGTGGATGCGAGAGCAGTGGGTGTTACACAGCTCTGCAGTTTAACCGGATTTCGCTTCCATTAGACCACAAAGGCAAAATTTGTTGAAGCTAAAAACTTGAAGGATAAACAAAGCAACTCTTCTGTAATGCTTCCAGCTTCCTGTTAATTCACCGTTTAAAAGTTGCTACCTGAAAGAACAGCTGATGGGGAAAACTTCCTTTCCAGAAGCTTCAGACAGCTTTGTGCTTCCTGTAATGCTGCCAAATAAATGTTCATTGTTCATATTGAAATGGTCTTTTTTTGTTTTGTTTTGTTTTTTCAGATCCTAGATTGGTTTGTGCAGATTTGCCTGGCCCTGAAGCATGTACACGGGCGGAAAATTCTCCACAGGGACATTAAATCGCAGGTATTGTTCCTTTTGTGTGGCCAGATCTTGGCAAATCTTGTGTTCCCAATCATTTATTTGTTCTTTGATTAAAAATTCCTCTGCAGAATATATTTTTGACAAAAGAAGGGACGGTTCAACTTGGAGACTTTGGGATCGCGAGGGTCCTGAACAGGTATGTTCGGCAGTTGTCTGTAAAGATAAAACTTGGACTTAGAACAGACTCAATAACGTTGCTCTTTTTGTTTGTTTGTTGTTTTTCCCCCCAGCACTGTAGAACTGGCGAGAACATGCATAGGGACTCCATATTACTTATCACCAGAGATCTGTGAAAATAAGCCGTACAACAATAAAAGGTACCTGATCTTCAGTTGAAGTGAATCATTTTGGGGGGGGGGTTGTTCTATTTCTCTTGTAATGTTTGCTGCACAGTCCATATGTCCTCACCTGATTTGTTCCCTCCAGTATTAGCAGGTGGTTTTTAGATGAAGCCCGGAGGATAGCATGTCAGCTTCTTGTTTACATCCACAACAGGAAGCCAATATTGATTTCCTGCTCTGTTTTTAGGTTTCCATGTCATCCTATCCAATTTAGTTAGTCAGTGAAGTCATGTCTTGGAAGCTCTTTAAGTTTAATAAAGGGCTAAAATGTATTTATATCTCACAATTGCCCAACTAAATGAATGCAAACTGATTGGAAAACGTATCCCTGCGTGTCTGTTTCCTTGTCGTTGAATTACGTTTTCCTACTTTCCTTCCCTCTGCAGTGATATTTGGGCCCTAGGGTGTGTGCTCTATGAAATGTGCACTCTTAAGCATGCAGTAAGTATTTGATGTGTGCTAGCTGTTTACATATTAATGTGCGTTTTAATGCATCCTTTGCAGCACTGCAGTGAGCATGTTTCTTTTTTTTTTCATCTGAGCCTAGTTGTAATCATTATTGCCACTTTCACTCATGATAACTTCAGTGTTTTCTAGGTGATAATCATGACTGTTTTTTTTTGTTTTGTAGTTTGAAGCTGGCAACATGAAGAACCTGGTTCTGAAGATAATCAGAGGCTCTTACCCTCCTGTATCTGTTCACTATTCCCAAGAGCTACGCTCTCTCTTGGCGCAGCTTTTTAAACGCAACCCCCGGGAGAGGCCTTCGATCGGCAGCATTCTGGACAAACCTTTCCTCTCTTGTAGGATCGAGAGGTTTCTCACACCACAGGTAGTGTGCCGCCATTCCTCTGTCGTTATTTTTCAGCCATCAGATTCTGTGATGGAGAGGAAACTGGTTTATTTTCTCCTTTCAGATCATCGCTCAGGAATTCCGCCATACTTTTCTACACAAGCAGCCTAAAATGGGCGTGGCACAGGTGCCGCCAGGTAAGGAGCCTTCATGCATGTCTGTTGCAGTGAGTCCCAACTTTCTCCTGCTGGTTTTGGGCAAAATGATTCAAAATGCGTCAAACAATTCATCCTAGGGCTGCAACTGATGATTATTTTATTAATCAATTATTCTGATTAATGAACAATGGAAAAAATTGGTACATTCTGCAGATTTCTCATTTAACCACTTAAGTTTTATACTATTAGAAATTAATTAAAGGCTGCTGACCAGCCCCTTCAATTATCCATCCATCCATTTTCTTCCGCTTATCCGGGGTCGGGTCACGGGGGCAGCAGCTTCAGAAGGGAGGCCCAGACTTCCCTCTCCCCAGCCACTTCTTCCATGGGTTTCCTCTGGGGGAACCCCAAGGCGTTCCCAGGCCAGCTGAGAGACATAGTCCCTCCAGCATGTCCTGGGTCTTCCCCGAGGCCTCCTCCCGGTGGGACGTGTCTGGAACACCTCACCAGGAGGCATCCTTACCAGATGCCCGAGCCTCAATTGGCTCCTCTTAATATTATTATTCAGTTATTTTTCTAAATCAGGTATTTTTTTATTTATTATTTTTGTATTAATATGATAGCAAAATGCACTTAGTAGTTTCACCTGGTGAAGCTAAAACTAGGTTGTTTGAGGAGATTTTGGTAGAACATATTTACAAATGAAGATTTTTTTTTGTCTCAAATGCAAAATGTGTTTTTCTTTTTTTTATTACAGCTTTGGCTCAATTATTGCTTTTTTTTCTATTAAATCAAATGGCCTTTTCTTGAGTCTGTATACTCCAATTAACAATTAATTGATTACTCAATCAGTTGACAATTATTTCGACAGCTGATTAATCATTTCAGCCCTAATTGAGCTTTAATCCTCTGTTATATTTCAAAGTACAGTCCAAATATAGTGGGATCCCACAATTAAAAGAAAATATTTTGTGCCAAATTAAAGTCTGCCGGAAAAAGTATTATCCATCAGTTTGGATGCTCAGTAGAAAAAAAAAGAAGCCATAGCAAAAATCATCCGCGCTACATCAACCTAATGGCTGCCAGCCATGCCAAGCTAATGCTAAATCAATTTACATCAGGAAGGAGCATATGGGAAAACATGCCTTCAAAATAAGAGCCTAGGTTTCAGATGGGTAACCAAAGTTGTGTCCAGTCATTAAACTCACTGTAATGACGGCTGTTCCCCATGAAATTGTTAAACAGAGAACTTATTATAATTGGTAGCTTCAGTAGTTGGCGTAGCAACATTTCCTGTCTTTCTTCATTCTCATATTTCTGAACTTCTTATTTGTACAATAAGGTTAATTTCAGTTTGTTTGTGTTTTTCATATATCTTTTCACCTCAGCCCAGAAGATTACAAAACCAGCATGTAAATATGGAGTGCCTTTAGCAGTGAGGAAAGCTGGCGACGGAGCAAAGAAGCCTTCGGAGAGGAAAGCTGCAGTGAAACACAAACCGGTTAGTCTCTCGTACTTGTTTATTGTTGTTTTGTTTGAACGCTGTCTAAATGTTAGTGGGTGTTCCCGTGTGTTGAAAATGTCGGCAAACTCTGAAGCCACATGTTATATGTTGCTCAGGCCGTTCTCCCAGCAGCCCCTCACAGAAGGATCAGCCAAGTGGAGGAAGAAAGGAAAAAGCACGAGGTACAGCTGAGCGTCCCCGTTTAACTTGTGTTCTCTGTTAGCGTTGCCCTTCCTCTCCTCCATTCATTCACCCACACACGTGGGTTAATTTTTCAGTTTTCAGTTTTTTTTTGTTTTTTTTTTTTCCTTCTTCCCATTACACTTGATCCCTGCCTTCACCTGGTTTTCCACTCGGAGCCTTCTGCCTGAGTTTAGCCCTTTCCTAACCAGTCGTTTTTCCCTCTTCGCCTGCCTGCCCTGTGACAGAGCAGTTCTGCATCCTCTCACCTCTAGGGGGAGCGCTTTAAGATGTTTTTTGAGTTTGTGGTGCTTCTGTCTCCTCTGCAGGATGGCATCAGAAAGAAAAGGATGGAGCTGATAGAGAAGGAAAGGAAACAGAGAGAACAGGTAAGCATGTCATTTAGTCTGTTTTTAATGTCTAAATGTGTGTGGTTTGTCCTTTTTGTCATTCTCTGTGCCTCTCAGATGTTCCTGTTGAAAGGCGAGCAAATGAAGAGATACGAGAAAGAAAAGGTGAGCTGTACTGTCCTGCAAAAGTCTTTTATTAGGATTTTATGGTATAAATTAACAGAACCTTATCATAGGAACTACTTCTAAGTCCAACACTCCTAAGAATATTTGTAAACTACTTAAAGGAGAAGCTTTGTTGTGATGAAGTTCTGAAGGCGGAGTGTTGGAAGAAGTAGGAGCTTCTTAAAGAGACAGAGGCGCAATGTAAGTTGAATTAGTTGAATTGGAAATCTGTGATAGAAATTGAAAACCAATGTTCAGTGACGCTTTCTAATTGATTTTAGCTATGCTGCTGATTAAAAGAAGTCATACAATTTCTCCTTGTTCATAAGCTGAAAGCTATTATTAAATTGTGACTCAAACATGAATGAAATTGTGGATCAATAATGTCTCACAGATTAGTCGAATAAACCAAGCCAGAGAACAAGGTTGGAAGCATGTCTTGAGTTCTAGTGGAGGTAGCAGCCCAGAGAGGAAGGTAGTGACTGTTTTTTGGATTACTTTTAAGTAAAATGACCCCCTTTTTTCCCTCGTATGCTTCAACTCTGGATGCTAATCTTGTGTTTTCAGTGTTTTGTGGGTGGTAAAAGGGCTGCGGGGGTCCAAGCTTCTGTTTTGAGCCCGTATGAACACCACTACGCTGCTGTGGACCAAAAAGCTAAACCCCAACCCAAAGACCCCAGCAGGGAGGGACCCTCAGCAGGACCTGGCAGTCCCATCAGGTAAATTAATACTTCTGTTTTTATTAAACATATCCAGGACCCTACAAACGTATTGACACGCTTTCACGCGTAGCTGTAATAACTGGAGTTTTCAAGTAGACCTTAGCTACTCTCATGAAATGAGAAACACGGTTTTACACACAGAGCTGAGTTTTTGAACCATCAAAGCAGCAGATCAAAATTGCTTTAAGAGTATAAAATGTGGCTTAATACATTAGGACTGATTCCAATTAGAATCATGTTATCAGCCGAAGCATCTGAAGATTTTAAAATATAATTAAATTATGTAATAATGATTTTTCTTTTTTTTTATTATTGTCTAATTTTTTTGAGCAAGGAGGAAAGAAGAGTTAAATGTATTTCTTGCCGGGTTTTTTTTTCCAGAGGTGTACCAGCTGCTGCCGGCCCAGTGCTGCCCAACGGACCGGCCCGTCGACTGAACTCCGACGTCATCAAGAGAGAACTTCAGAGGTTGCACCACGTTTCAAAACAAGCCCAGATTAGCCGGTCAGTCGCAGTTGAACGAGCACCACCAGATGGTCTCCGTGCTGAGAAGGCGGCCTGAATATTTGTTGCCGTGTTTTGTCTGTAGGCAGCGCGGTCAGATACCAGCCGAGAGAGCCTTCCAGGTCGAGGAGTTTCTACAGCGCAAGAGAGAAGCAATGCTCAACAAAGTGAAAGCGGAGGGGCAGCTGGTACGTAATGCATGAAACCGTTACACATTGACGGCTGTATCAGGGAGTCTGCACAATCTAAATAAGTCTTAAAGTCTTAAATTCATGCATCCATCTCTTAAAAACATATTTGACCTTAAAGACATTAATCAGGTCTTACATTTTGTTGTGGCAGAACTATTAATCATCTTTGTAGTGTTTTTCTTGCGGGACAGTTGGGTTAAGCAAACATTTGAGTCATGCGCAGACTTCTTCATTGCACTCTGTGACTCAAGGTGGTTGTGGCTATTGCTAAGTAACTGCTAATGCACCCCTGCTAGCTAGCTTTGTGCATCTGTCATGGAGTAAGTTCAAATTTATCACCAGTTGATAAATTTGTTGGGTGCTGTATCCCCCAAACATCCCCTATAGTTACAGCTTTTGCTCTTAAAATTTAATTCAAGGTGGCATTAAAAAGGTTTTAAATGTGATTGGCTGTTACCTGCAGGTACTCTGTATGTGTTAAATTGGTTATTAGTAGTTTGAAATGTTTTGTGGAAAGTTTATGAAAACGCCGTCATTGGAAACCCACAAGTTCATCAGACAGAAGATCTGATTTAAGAGCCCTGCTGCCCCCTAGTGGCAGAAATGCACTATACAACTTTATCACAAATATTACTGTAATTTTCTTTTTTTTTTGCAATGTAACTCCAACTTTAGCACTTTGACTAAGTTTTCTTAAAGTTCCAATGTGATTATTTTTACACTTGCGTGCTTCGAAGGCTGCTTTCATGCTGCCATTAAATAGATTTAATGGTGCAGTGGCAAAATTTCATCATTCAAATCTTTTTTTCTTCCCCCCCCCCCCCCCCCCCTACAAACAAAAAAAAAACTGAAGGGTCCTTTTCCTTACACCTCCACTCTAAA
>NW_015113273.1:149616-166645 GCF_001443285.1 Poecilia latipinna | reverse complement strand
CTTAAAAAGCTAAACATTGATCAGTGGCACTTTACCTTCACATTCCCAACTTAAATGTTGTTGTAGTCAGACGTTGAGGCTTTGTATCCGTCTAAAGTGTGGTTGACTTGAATGCTGAACAGGGAACCCGACAAAACCTGGCTGCAATCTATGGAAGCTGGGCCGGTTCGGCTCGGTTCAGGAGACCTAAAGTCAACAAAGAGGAGGAGGTAGGAGCCCAGAGCTGAACGCCCCAACCTGACGCTCCATCTGAATCACAGCACGCCTGGCTTGTCTGCACAAAACCCCTCCATCCCCCCTGTGACGCAGCCATAACAGTTCAACATCAAACTCCCTCCTTGTGTTTGGTTTCCTCGTTGTGTTTCCCCAACAACGGCCATTGTTTCATGCATTTTATTTGTTTGTTTATTTTTTTCAATCCTGTTTGTATTTTACTGATACACGATGTTGTTCTTCATGGCATGAAGTTTGCAAAATTTTATTTTATTAATTCTGTCTCTTATTTGCTGTTCTAATGAGATGCTCACCTTATGGCTGGTCTGAGTTGAAATGATCAGTTTTTGAAGATTACATTTTTGGAAAATCTTCTTTTTAGTATTTTACAGCTTATTTGGATTTGAATTCAGACTATCGCATAATAAAAAGGTAAAGTTTTTTTTTTCTTTTTTTAGGAATACAGTCGTACTAATATGAGAATAAAGTAGCAATTTATCAGAATAAAGTTCTAATATTAAGAGAATGAAGATGTAATTTTATAAAATCTCCAACACAAAAAATAATAAAAAAATTATCCACATTTTTTTTCCCTTGTAATTTTAAGATATATTTATGGTGAAACTGTCTTTATTCTACTAATATTATGACCATATCCTCCATAATTAAACATTCTTGTAACCTGGCCCTAATACTTAGTCATACAAATCAGAAGGGCATGATTGACATAAAAGCCTTTTTGAAAATATTTTGTCATTTGTAACTTTTTAGAAAAGGCAAGAAAAAAGTTGATTCTGGACTGAAAACAATCTGGCATTTTATTTTTGAGCCATGTCGCCCAGCTCTACAGCTAAGCATGTGTGGGTGTTTAGTGTTTATGATGACTAAACAAGATGTAGACAGTAAGTTTTTCTCACCGTTCATGAAGGATTGATCTGTTCCCAGGAGTACTTGGCAAGACTCCGGCAGATCCGCCTGCAGAACTTCAATGAGCGTCAACAGATCAAAGCCCGGCTGCGAGGAGAGAAGGTACACACCTACACACACCGTCGGAGTCTAGGCTTGTTGTCATTTTCTCTGATATTTCTGTCTGTGTGTGTGTGTTTCAGTATGACAGTGACGGCTCTGATAGCCAGGAGTCAAGTGAGGAGGCAGAGCTCAGGAGGAAAAAGATAGAGGTTTTAAAAGTGAGTCTGCAAGAAGCTCAAAGCCACTGACATTTTTATTTACTTCTCAGATTTATAACTTCTGGAATTGCTCTTTAAAAAGGTCAGAGGTGTTTCTATGAATAGTTTAGTCTTTAGAAAAAAATCAGCTGGTATCTGTTTTATTCTGTTTCATCTTTTTTTTTTTTTTTTTCAATGTGGTTATAAAACAAAAAACTTCACTTTTTTTCAAAAATAAGAACTTTGTGCAAATGTTTGATCTCCTTCTGGACTTTTCTCTGCCTCAGCAGGTTAAGCTAAATACACACCATGACTAATATTTAGGTAAAAGACCCTTAACAAATTGCAGAAATATATTTATTTTTTATAACTATTACGGAGTTCCTGGTATAACTCTCTGGCCAGACAATAGGAAGTAGAATTTGTCTGGGCTACAATCCAGCTTGTATGGCCCCGGCCATAAACTTTCAACAGATTTCAGGCCAGGTGACATTCCAGTACTTTAATATTAGATGTTTTATTCATCGCAAAAAATTTGGAAGTTTTTGTAAACATTGAACAATAAAGAAACCAGAGGATGGTTATTATTTCACTTATAACAAGACATTTTCCCGAGTTATAGATTTTTTTTTTCTTTTAAACTATGTATTAGGAAATTATTGACTTAAAACAAGCTCATAAATATTGCTGAAAAGTTACTTGGTAAGATTTAGTTTTGCAGTGCGTGTATATTCATATCTGTGTCCGTCTAACCTTCCTCAGGCTCAGGCAAACGCCCGTGTTGCTGTACTGAAGGAGCAGCTGGAGAAGAAGAGGAGGGAAGCGTACGAGAGAGAGAAGAAAGCCTGGGAGGACCATGTAGGGTTCACGCCGCCTTTCTGCACGCACGTCTAAAACGGATAAAGTCCAATGCTGGCTATGTTCTGTTGTTGTTTAAAGCTTGGTGCAGCTCGAGCTGCCAAGTGCGGCGTTGCACCTGGAAATGCAGCAGGAGCCGCGTCGTCTTCCTCTGATGGTCCTCCTCCACAGGCCGCGCCGCCGCAGCCCGACCCAGCCGCCAAAGCTTCGGCCCAGCCCTCATCCAAAGCCTCCAGCCCCCTCATCTCCATGACCGCTGCGCTGGAGAACGTCGGAGCGGTCAGTGTGCTAATTGACTGTCAGCTAATTTGTTAATTAAATAATCATTAACAGGAGTTTAAGTACTCCAAAGAAAAAATCCTGAAAGGACAGCTCACTCACAGCAGTAATTGTGCAAAAATTATATGTATTTTACATTTAAGATAAAAAAAATAAAAACACTGTAAAACTGTCCTACTCAAAACTCAAGTGGCATAGTTTTAGTTTCACCTGGTTCAAATTATTTCTGAAAAATCTCCTATTAAGCACTTTTTGCTACCCAAATATTAATCTGTAATCCAAAAGATAATCAACGTATTGATAAGTCAGAAAGGGCTGAGAATAAAAGTATTGTTAGTATTTTTTTTCACTACAGATTCATCCATTGCTGTTAATTATCCTAACAATAATATTTTATAGTGCACTTCACATATAAATATCACAATGCTACAAAATGACCAGAGCACTAACCAATAAAGACTCTTTTAAAATACCAGTCAGAATGATCCAGGGTTCACTAAAGGAATGCTATGTTGCATTTTAATCCATAAAATATCAACTTTCTTATTTCAGTAAGGGAATTGAATTGTTTTGTATTTTTTAACGCATTTATAAAAAAGGCTTAACTGAAAGATCTGCAGCATGTGGCCATGTGTTTAATCCGATTGTTGGAATAATCAATTAATTGATACTTAAAATAAACAATCAACACATATGGCTGTAGTTGTATCGCTACTTTTAAATTGTGACCGTTTTCACTCATTCACAGATTACTCCACCAAAGGAGAACTTGAACGAAACTGAGGCAACAGCAGTGACTCAGGTCTGTTAAAGTGTCGGTCGATTTTTTTTTTTTTTTTTTGCGTGAATAAATTTCCAAGAGTCGACGTTCACCGATGTCTCCTGTACAGCAGAGTGAGAAGAAGCAGATTCTGCGCAGACTGAACCAGAACCTGAAAGCCCAGAGCCCGGTGGACGAGACGGAGGAGACTCCTTCACCTCCTCCACCGCCACCGGCACCATCAGAACCGACTCCTGCTCCGCCCCAACAGCTGGACGGTGAGAAACGCCGCCCTTCGGATGGAGACCGGAAAAAGTGGGAAGTGGCGGAGCTGCCTGCGGCGCTGCCTGTGCCTCAGCAAACCTTTGGAGAAACTTGTTCCACATCAAGCAGTGAGTTCAGTCTTCCAGGCGAAAAACGAACAAAATCAATCTGGTGCATCAATTTTTATCTCTTTTTTTTTTTCTAATTGTTTTGCTAGCCACTTTAGCATCTCCAGAGGAAAGGCCATGCTCTGGTGGAGACAGGAAGAAGTGGGAGGCAGCGGCTCCTCTCGTCCTCGCCGTTGCACAGCAGACGCTCGGAGAGACGTGCATCACAGCTACCGGTAACGACCGTCGACTCCGGGGGAGGACATGGGAAACGCGTGCGTTAGAAAATGGTCTGTTTTGTTGTCCTGCCTTCTGTCTCAGATCAAACGCTGGGGGAAGTCATACGGATGGGCGAGCTTCAGGAAGACGCTCCCAGGAAGGCGTGGGAGGCGAGCCCGGTGTGTGAGGGGCCAGAGGCGCTTCGGCCGCTCGCTCAACAGCCGGAGGTTTCCACAACGCGTACGGACTTTTCTAGTTTTTGTTCTTAATTTGAGTCATTGTCTTAAGGATCAGCTGCAGATGTACTTCATACAGACAATCTGATCTGTTTTGGTTGTTTTTGTGAAGCTCTGACCTATCGGAATAATTTCTGGCACAAGAATACCCTCGGTGCATTCATTGTCTAATATTAATGGTGTATTTTCTGTTTTCTGCTGCAGCTGATGGTGTGAAAATCCCCAGTGAACCTTTCACCTCTGCAGTGGGTCAAAGACCGACTGATGGAAACCAGGATTCAGGTCAGAAAACGTCTGTGGTAAACGCATCGCTGCTGCCTGGCCTTACTGATATTGAGGGTAAGTTATCTCTTAGCTTGATATTAATATTAATGATCACTATTGATTATTACCAGTCAAGACTTTTATTCATTTTCACCAAAGCAAAATCTTGTTTTGGTTAAATTCCTCTAGATCCAGCCGACCTGGAGTCAGTGATTTTGGAGGAGAGTCCTAAACAAGAGTCAAATCCACCAGCTAATGTGCAACAAGCTTGGGAACAGAAAGTCCAGAAGCAAATGTGAGCACTGATATGTGTTGGATTATAAATGTTGCAATAAATTCAGATTTAGAGGTCATTTTAATGCGAATAGCAAAACAATAAAAAATAAAAAACCTACATGTAGATTTGCCATACAGCGAAACCCTAATATGGTATTTCATTTGTAATAACTTTTCACTAATTTACAGTGTAAGGGCCAGGCTAAGAAAAAAGTCTTAACATTACAAGAATAAAGTCATAATAATATGAGAGTGAAGACAAAATTCATAATACGAGAAAAAAGTTGTGATGGTGTGGAAATGAAGTTGCCGTATTACTTTGTTCTCTCATTTTCACAAAGTCGAAATGATACCAGAATAAAGTCGTCATATTAGGAAAATGAAGTAGTAATATTAGGAGAACTCCTTACAAAAACAGTAAATTTGACGATGTGTTCAAACGACTATTTAGAAGAAAGTGCCACATGGACTAAAGAACTGGTCACGTCAGATCTTGATCACTGCAGTGTTCTCAACAACTTTTTTTTCTAGTGATTTTTTTTTCTTTTGCGACTTTCTTTGGGTAATATTGTATCTTTATTCTCCTAATTTAAAAAAAAGATCTTAATCTCACCCTAATATTCCGTCATATTTCATTATTGTGTGTCTTCTTCTTACAGGCCACATGGGGGCGCTACAAGACCAGCGGGCCCTCAGGATATTGAGAAGAGTTCAGAGAAGCCGACCGACTCCTCATGTAAGGCGAACGTCCCCGCTGTCATGGCCGCCGGTTTCCCCTGTGATCATGACTCTGATTAAATCCACCCTCGCCTGTTCGGCTCTCACCAGGCTCGGCTCAGAACGAGGAGCCGCTGTTTCTGAAATGCTCGCCGGCCCACCGCCGAGCCGCCGCCCTCTCAGTGATGTCCGCCAATTCCTCCATGGACGAGTCATCCTCTTCTCTGGCCTCCCGCTCACGATCCGTCTCACCTCTGCGCACCAAGAACCAGGACGCCCTTCTCATCGGTCTCTCTGCCGGCATGTTTGATGCCAACAACCCAAAGGTGACGAACATCCTTCTGTTCTTCTCTGGAGTTGGACTGGAAGCAGAGAGATTAGTTGTTTAGGGTCATTCAGTGCTAAATCCAATATTTTACTTCATGAATTTTCTAATAAATGTTTTATCGAGTTTCTTCACATGCCTTTCTGCTCCTGTTGCGCCATTAGATGCTGCGGACGTGTTCTTTACCCGACCTCAGTCGGCTGTTCAGCCCTCAGCAGGACTCCACTGAAGCTAGCAAGGCTAACGTTTCCCCGGACAAAGACCTGGAAATTGAGGATCTGGAGGAGGCTGTCAAAGACGACGACCAATCAGATGCTGAGGAGTAAGTCGTTCTGACTCTGAATTTGATCATTTTAGTCTACGTCGTGCTAAAAGTAATGTCCTTGAGGTTTTCCACATTTTTTCTCGTTAGAAACGCAAACCTCAATCGATTTTTACTGAGATTTTTCTTATGAGCTGCACCAGTCGTGCTCAGTTGCGAAGTAGCAGGAACATGAAGCGTGGTTTTTCAAACTCTTCACAAATAAAAATCTGGAAAGTGTGGCGTGCATTTGTATTCAGTCCCACAAATTGAATTGTTTCTAAAATCACAGCAAACCTGTGGAAGAAGGAGCTTTGCTCAGATGGGATTTAAGTTTTACTTTGATTTTTTCCCACACCAAATTCAGTTTCTGAATTAAATTTTTCATCACTTTCTTTAAAAAAAAAAAAAGTAAATAACTGAAATAAGTCAGTTTTTGAAAATATTTTCTATTATTAGTCATCCAACTGTTGTGTTTTTTTTTGTTTTTTTTTGTGGATATTTAAAATATATTCCAGGTTCTCTGGTAAATGTTCTGTACAAAGTTAAAGTTTATCGGTCTTTGAGAGGGTGAATTTGCATTATTACGCCGTTATCGATATGCTATTTGAAAATGGCCTCAAAACAACAATATTATCATTCATGGAAAAATTTCTGGGACAATTTATCATCCAGAAAAATTTGTTATCAGGACAAGGCTAGCACTCCACACTTCTCAGACTTTGGTTTGTAAACTTGTAAAACCAGGTCAGTTTTTTTTTTTTATTGTAACGTCACAATTATGCACTACTTCATGCTGATCTATCATAAATGAAATGACAATGTGGAAGGCTTAAGGCATGTGAATACTTTGAGTTAAAGTTTTATGTTCAGGATCTCCTGCAAACAAAATATTTGTATTGTAAAATGTTTAAGAATTAAATTTAAGATGGAGAATAATTACTGCAGGGTAAGAGCGAACTGTGAGACTCTGCTCTGTTTCTTAGTGCGTACGAAGACGAAGACCTGCGGGACATCCGGGCCTCTATGGTGAGACTGCTGCAGGAAGAAGGCGACAGAAACCCTGTCGATGTTAACGGAGCCGGAGATTATAACGGGAACCCTCCACAGGAGGGCAACAGCGAGCTGTTCAACAAAATAGCCGCCGAGCTCGATCAGGACAACAACCAGATGGCCGTGGACGACGACGAAGAGGAAGACGAGGAGGATGAGGACGACGAGGATGAAGAGGAGGACGAGGATGAAGACGAGGAGTGCTCTAATGGGAGTCCGGCAGACGACGAGGTCAGGGAACTGCTGGCTAATGGAGACGGAGAGGAGCGGCAAAGAGACGGCAAGCAGCTCAACGAAGAATGGCAGTCAGGTAGGCGGGAGCGCCACACGTGATCGATTGAATTTAATTTTTGGTTTTTGAAGATGTAATTTTTTTGTAAAATGGGGGGGGGGAATAAAAATAATAAAGTACTTTGTGTTCCCATTGATATCAGCACGCCCAAAATTGTATTTCTCTTTTTTTTTGAGAAGCATGTTCTGCAGCTTCCATTTGTTTGGAATTTGAATTCAGGTCAACCTTTATTATTGGGGCCTGCCGTAGCAATGTATAGGCAGGCACCTATTGTTCTACACCTCAAAATATATTGTGAAGCGTGCCCCGTCAAAAAGTAGCGGCTCGATCCCGTGAGGGGAGCTATTGCTTTTGTTGGCATTTCGAGTAACTGTGGCGACATAATTAACACAAAATGAGCCAAATTCAACTCAAAACAAAAGTCTGACACAAAACAGTGCCACTCAAAATAGACGTAGACTTTTGTCTGCCCCTCTGAGCTGCTCTTTAGAACTACAGACATGGCGGAACACGCCGTTACTACTCCTTTTCCTTTTGTGTTTTATTTACCGTTGTCATAGCAACTGAACTAACGGGCGCTGGGAGGAAAAAGAGCGACGGCGGTTCTAATTAGCAGAGGTATAAACCTACTGTACAGGAGCTGAATTGCAATATGTTTATATGTACAGATTGCTTAATACACCGTCAGTTATCAGTTTTGAAATAAAACGGTTCTGGAAGTTGTTGGAAAGTAATATTGACATGTTTAGATTGTTTTTTTTCGTTACATGAGTCGAATCTGTGTAGCTATATTCTGTCTTTCGGTGAAAATGTTGGTGTACAAAACCCCCCCTCCCCCCCAATAAATTGTGTATTTTTTATGCAGTAGCAGATGGGGGTTATTCTGAGACTTAAGTGTGTGACATAAGCTGTACCTTTGTATTAAAGGATCTAAAACTGTTTATTACAGGAATAATTATATTGTCTAGAATGACAAAGAAAATAACGTGGACACAATGATTATTTTGAAGAAAAATCACATATGGTGCTGTTTGGAAATGTTAACTATTTAACCAGAACAGATTCCAGGAGGATTAGTGAAGGTCTGATGTGTGTAACACATGCCACAATCTTTAATATGTTTTCTGTAGATGTTGGCATCAGGGCCACTGCTATAAACTCATTGCATCTCCGAATAGTGCTGTTTATGTTACATCATCTAGTGGTGGCAAAAGCAACAAAAAAACTATTATGCTATGTACTTAAGATGGAATATATGCACATATATTCATGATATGCTTTGATTAAAGTAATTTATCCTTGGTGCAATTCCAGTACCGAAAAATTAACTTTATACCAGGTGAGTCTCTCTCACCTGAGAATGTGAACCTACTGGGCTGATTCTGTGCCTTCAAATAATTTTAATGCTCCTGTGGAAGATTCATAACTTAAAAGTTACAGGAACCTACAAGTTAACTTATAGAGAACAGGTCTGAAAAAACAGTCGAGAGAGAGATTCCTTTGATGCATCAAAGATGTGAATTAAGGTTTAGTTAATGTTAGGAATAGACTAGTATTGGTTTGGTTTAATCGCAGCTACTAAAATGAAGGGAAATCAATGCAAAGTTCTAATATGGGTCGAAATAGTTTTGACAAGCCTGTATAGAATTTTGTTTTCTAAATCATTCTATAAATAATGATGATATAACGTTAGGTTGTTTTTCTGCCAATTGCATAGCTGCAGTACACTAGTAGTCTAATGTGCTGAATGTGCTGAGACACATTCAGCACATTAGAAACCAATCAGAACCAAAGGGCAAACTTTTGGTTCTGATTGGTTGTTTCTGCACAGTAGCAGAGCCAAATGAATTTTCACAAATTCTCTGTTTTCGTATTCTATTGTCAACTGTTTAACAAATATTCATGATGATTGATGGATGAATATTTGTTAAACAGTTTGAGGCTTTGCCAAATTTGTGCAAAGCCTCAAATTTTCATAATGCAAAGTGTTAGCAAAACCTGGGCTTGGATAGTGACTTAGGTTAGTGCCACCTGGGTGTGGGTCGGTGTAAAGGCCGTGCCGGGCTTAGCTTGGCCTTCATGCCAACGCCAACATGAAGACCCTCCATGCAACCAGTGGAGGTTGATTGCATTGATGTCTGTCTTTCCTCGGACCTCCATGTTTGTGTGGAGGTTTGGCTTTGCGTGGACTCCTCTGTTTGCAACCTGACTGTGGGTCGGAGTAAAGGCTGAGCCAGGCTATGCATGGAGACCCCTTGTTGATTCAAGGTCTGTCTTTCTTCAGACCTCCCTGGTTGATTGGAGGTCCATCTTTCCTCGGACCTCCCTGGTTGATTGGAGGTCTGTCTTTCTTCAGACCTCCCTGGTTGATTGGAGGTCTGTCTATCCTTGGTCTCCTCTGTTTGTAGGGAGCCTTCTCTTTGCAGGGGGACCTCTGGTCGGGTGGAGACTCTAGGATGGTTGTTTTCTAGAGCAAGTTTCAACTCCACCTTCAGGTCCGCAACCTGACCCTGCAGAGCTTTCACCGTTTCCTCCTGAGCCTTAAATTTGGAAGCTTGCTCAGAGTGACTTTTGAGCTGCTCCTCATATTTGAGTCTCACTCGGTATTCTTCAACCATTACTTCAATCAGACCTTTATTGCGGGAGGCGTATTTTTCAGCCTCCCACTTGAAGTACTCCAGCTGTTGAAGAACGTTCTTGTCAGTTGTAACTTTGGAAGAGCAAGAAACCTGTTCATGTTTGACTTGCAGGTGACGTTCTTTTTCACCTGCATTTTGTTTAGCACCCGTCTCTACCCTTTTAGCCTTTTCTACTATAGTTGGAGACATTTTCATGTAAACCAAAGCATCATAAGAAGACAAATGCCTTATTCTTCTCCATCACAGATGGCAGCGGAGACGATCAGTGCGTGGAGGTTGACCATCACGACAGCATCTTCAGTCGCCTGGAGGAGCTGCGCTTCAACCTGGAGCAGCAGATGGGATTCGAGAAGTTCATTGAAGCTTATAACAAGATAAAGGTGCAGATTTAGTCATTAGGTGTCTCTAAAATCAGCTCATTCATTCTTCTGACCTCGCAATAAATATCCCTGGGTTGTTGTTCCCCCCCCCAAGGCTATACATGAAGATGAAGATGAGAATATTGAACTGGGTTCCAATTTGGTGTCAAACATCCTGGGAACTGAGCACCAGCATCTGTACCCAAACATCCTTCATCTAGTGATGGCTGACGGAGCCTACCAAGAAGGTTGGTGGTTTTTGTTTATAAAGTAGTTTTGTATTTTTTTTTTTTTAATAAGTAGAGAAAATAAGTAGGTTTTACACTGGATTATTGTTATTACTTTTTGTAATAAAAATACACCTTTTAGATTCGGTTTTACCACATAGCAGTTTGTGTTCTTGTCCCATTCTGTGATTATTGTGGTTGTCCAGTTAAAAACCAATAAAAAGACCTTCATTTTCTTTTTCTAAAATTTTAAAGGGAAACTACACTGTTCATCTTGGCCTCTAGTTTTTTTGTTTTTAAAACTGAACTCAAGGTGCTTAACCTTTCTTTTTCCCCTATGCTACACAGATTTTATTATTATAACAACAATTATGATCCGTTATGATAATTTTTAACTTGCCCTTGACGTCATTTCTGAATCAGAAGCCAGAATGAACACTGATGATTCATGATTTTCAGAAAATAAAACTACAAATCAGCAAATTCAACTTGGCAAAAGTTTTATACTTTTAGTTTTTGTACTTTTCTTCCCCCCCACCCCAAATCTAGAAAAAAATGTTTGTTTTCTAAATTTGGCAAAAAATAAGTGTGGCTATGATATTTCCAGGAATGGTGGATTAAACAACAATTTCGTGGTTGTTTAATCCAACCACCAGGAAAGGTTTGTGTATTTTAATATGTTTTCAGCAGCTCCATTTCCCTGTGAATATTCAGTGGCTTATACAGACTGCATCTGGATCACCTTTCTTCATTATTTCCAGATTTAAGTCTCCAACATACCAACTTCTCATGTGTCACTGCACCAACTTGTCAAGGGACTGAGTAGATGGAGAAACGCTCCCTTTGCTCCCTTTGCTTTCCCTGATTTGTTATTCTCTGTGCCTGATCTGTTGTCACACTGTGGCCACACCAGAAATAGATGTTGAAGGGTGGAGAGGCTTTAAAGGTTTCCCCTCAGGATCCAATAGTCTTCAGATATGTTGGCAGGGGGGGGGGGTTTCATCTCTGTTTGACAACTCTTTGATTTCTATTTTTACTGCGTTGAAGGAGAAGCTACACATGTCGGATATTTTCCCTGAGGACTCGTCTTGGGATCGTTGGCAGATGTTTTATCACCTCCACGCAGAGAGCAGGGGCCGTATCTCTGAAAAGATGTGTGGAGCAGTTCTCGGAGAGCGTTCTGTGTTAATGAACTGTAGTCTGTTCCCCTCATTATTATTATTCACACTCAGATTTAGGAGGATGTTGGTCTAGCTTAGGGATCTCTAACATAGACATTTTTAACCTGGCTCTTGTGAAATGAATTTAGTCTAAAACCATAAAATCAATTTGAACTTTCTTTTTTTCTCTTTTTTTCTGGGTTTCCAAACAAAGAACATTGAATTCTAATAACGGGGTAGAGAGAGTTTGCCTCAGTCAGAAAATGAACCGATTATCAGTTTGTTCTATTACAGAACAATACAGAAGAGCTTTAGCTTAATGCTAATACTAGCCAGACTGAAAACAACTGATTTTTGTCTGTGATGGGTCATGATAAATGACAAATTATTTGGCGTTTTTCCAGAGTGGTCGCTGATGTTCACACGTCATTATCGTTGATGTTTTTCTCGACAGACGCGTGGCATCCAGTCTGCGTTGCTTTAGGTTAGAAATTCAAGTCAATTAACTCATGAGCAGATTTTTATTCTATTGAAACAATAACTTTTAAGATCTCCCCCCCCCCTTTCTTTGCATTTATACTGCAAGTCTTTACTTTTCTCATTATAAATGTCCATACATTTTTGCTGTGTGGACTAAAACTGCGGCAACTAATGCTACACTTCTTAAAACATTTTTAGATTTCCTCTGCTCAATTAACTAAATGTACATTATCTTTTATTAAGTTTGAATTCTGGAAAAATAAAGTGTGCAAACTATTTCAGATCTGAAATATACAAACGCTCACATGTATGTTCTGTTGTTTTCTTCTTAAGCACAAAAACCTTTCCTTTTTTTCTAAGAATTTTTTATTGAAAGGCATCGCCTTAGTGAAAGACTTTTTTTTTTTTTTTTCTTTTTCAGAAAGTGTCAGGTGTGACCCAGGGGCCACAGATGGCCCCTGGGTCACACCTGATTTTATGTTTTTTAAAGGTTTTATTGGCTCTGGTGGCCTTTATTTGATAGTGAATTGACAGGAAAGTGGTTAATGAGAGAGGGGGGGAGACATGAGGCAAAGGTCCATATGTGGGTTGTGCTTTGCCCCTGCGCCACCACAGCGCCCCCTCACACCTCATTCTAATCAGTTTTCATTTTCTGTCTCGTTTAGACAACGACGAGTAACGTTCAGAGGAGTGGAGCTGCTGGCGGCTGTCTGACCGTCTTCCCTCTACAGACAGAAGGATCTATGCATGAAGTCTGGCTGCCCCTCACATGTTAGTGACTCACTTGCATGATGTTCTGACTAGAGCACTTGTCAGCACCCGACACTCCCGTTTTCTAACCAGTGTTTGTCCAGAAGTGGATTGTTAAGTCTGTTTTTTTTCTTTTGTTTTTTTTTTTGGAATTGAATCAAAGTTCATTTCACGATTCTGTAAATATTTATTGCTGCCTGCATCCTCAGATGAACGACACATGTACGCATTTAGTTTTCTTGAACTCTGGAGGCGGTTCATGTTAGGGGGGCTTTAGATCTGTTTCTCTCAGGTGCTCTCTTTCTGTGCCACACTCAACTTCAATTTATAAACCAGGTTATCCTCAACATAAAGGACTATGTAATGTACTCAAAAAACCAGTTATACCTCCCTTTCTTAACAGAATTTCTACCATATACCAAGTTACAAACGCTGACTTAATTTTCCGTATTATTTTTACTATCTGGTTTAATGCAGATCAAAGCAAAGCGTTGCCACCAAGGTACTGTAGCAGCACTGGCTTGTGAGACTTGCTTGGTAAGATTAAGCGACTGTTGTCTTCAAGATGTAACTTGTTTAGATATTACCAATAATTTATGTTTGATTAAATATTGTAAATCTTTGTGTTTTTTTTATGTAATAAACTTTCTAATAACCTGAATCTGTATTTCTTTCTGCGTCAGACTTGCATACTGACATATTGGATGTTGCAACAAATGAGTTTTTAAAGAGACACGCCCAATTTCAAGCTGTTAAATAACAAAGTCATATTTGATATATCCACCATTTTTATAACAACTGAAGTTAACGTAGTTACTTGATTGTGCTGTAAAATGACACTTTGTGTCTGGAAAACATAACACTGCTCCTTTAATTTGACTTCATGAGCTTCCTTTTATGTAAAAAGGTTTGTTTTATGTACTTTCCAGGCACATAGTGCCATTTTATAGCACAATCAACTGTTGCATTTAAAATGGTGTATACATTGAAAATAACTTGAAATTCGCTTGACTATCATTATAGTTGAAATCGGTCTGTCTCTTTAAGAACCTCTTACACTTGTGTCTTGTAATGTTGGCACGTTTAGTTTTCACCTCATTTTATTACTGCTGATGCAAGGAAACACGAAGTCGGCCTTTCAAGTCAGAGTTGCTCCCAGTTTCCCAATGGTTAATTCGACTTTGGGTGGCATTCCAGTAGACCCCCCCCCACCCCCCAAAAAAAAATTCCAAGTTGTAATTTCCCATTTTCGAGTACAACTTGAACGCAGCGCAAGGAATAAAACATGTATGGGATAGGTTCGTCTTCCACACAATTTATTCCAGGTATTTGGGTGGGTTGTGGGAGCGTTGGAAGCGAGAGCTCTTACTCCCGTCACAAGCCCTCATTAAACATATCCGATGCAGGACAGACTTATTTGTTTGATCTGTGTCTCGTCTTGTTCATCTGTTTGAAGCCTTCTTGTGTTCCTTGCATTATGCATGGGTGTTAGTTCAGCTTTGTGATTTGCATTTTGGTTGTCATGAGGACTTTTCAGAAGGTGAATCCAGTGAAATGAGAGCAATTCTGGCCTTTATAAAAAAATGTTTACAGCTGTCTGTCGTTTCTATTCCTTTTATAACTGATCTTCCTTGAGGTGGGGGGGAGGGAAGCTGTCGATGGTTTTAAAAGTGACAACAATAAAATGTTGAGTGATCATGTCCGATATGGACCTTGCACGCGGGCCCTTAAATTTTCCAACATTCTAATAATTTGGCTCACACACACAAACACACACACATTGAAGAACACGTAATGTGCAGCCCCGTTCTGTGTGCAACAGCAAATTCATGGTTGAAGCTTCTCCGCGTCCGAATTGATTTGCAGTTTTCTCAGAGGTCTGACCTGCCGATTCCATCTTCAACTGATTTCCCTGAGGACAATTTAAAAAAAAAAAAAGGAAATAAGAGAAGATGTGCTGCAGGTTTTTTGATCGCAGCAGTAGCTCTGATGTCTGCAGAAAAACAAGGACTCATAAGATTGTTCCCATCTAGCCATCGGCACGATTGTCTCTAAGCTTTAATCAAATAAAATTACATGTTAACTGATGCACTTGTAGACTTATTTTGATGCATTTAATGAACATCAGTTTTCAGAGGAAAAATGTGCGATAAACTCTAGCTGACTAGTTGGTGTATCTCTACCCCCAAAATTTAAAATACAATCTTGAAAATTTAAAGGATTCACACATACACCAACCTAAAACACAGAATTATCGTTTAGGAACTAAACGATAATTTAATAGCATAAAATAAATGTTTATTCCTCTTCTGGTAGTTCGGAGTTCATACTGCACTTCCTGTATTTAGAGCCAAAGTAGTTCAGTGATAATTAGTCTGATTAATCTTCTGGAGCCTATTTGCAGTTTATTTAGGGGTATCAGAGTGAAGACAAATGTGTGCCATATTTTTAAAGGGGCAGTGTCACGTAAAATCAACTTTTATGAGCTTTGTCATGTTAAAATGTTTTCCCCCTCATCAACAACATATGGAGTTTTGAGTTTGAGTGTTGCTTTGTTTCTTTCATGCATGTTTGAGAAATCCTTTAATCTCCATGTCAACCATTCAGCTGTGCAAAACGTATGGGTGGACCTAGCTCTGCCTTTGGGGCTCAGTTTCCGCCTCACAGAGCAGCTCCTCCCCTCGACTCCCCCACTCAGCTCCTTCAGACTAGCCATCAGCAATTAGCAAACACCTGGTGGAACTGAGCATCTGCTGAGCTCATTATAGGGACTACTGCTCAGTGAAATGTAAAAAAAAAATTAAGTGGTTAAAAAAAAAAGGAAAATCCCATGAAGTTTCAGAAAGAGCAGGAGGTTTTAAAGAGACAGAGGCCCAATTTCAAGGTATTAAATCACAATGTAAAATGTCTTTTATGTTGTATTTGGTATAGCATTCTTCTCAGCTTTCGTTAACATAGTTACTCGATTGTGATATTAAATCACAATCAAGTGATTGTGATTTTATCTATATAAAGGGGCAGTACTCTGTGGAAAACGTACAGTACTGCCCCTTTAAACTTTCATTTGCAAGACACTTTAGGGGAAAATAAAAATTCTAACACCTTACAATTCTGCGCAACTTTCACACGAAATCCTTATAAATCACCCTGACGTTTGTTATTGTAACATGGCAAAACATGGGCAAGCCCAAGTGGTGTGATCACTTGTGTAGGGTATTGAATTTATGTTCTTATTAGACGCCACTAAGTACCACAGGATGTCTGCTCTGAGAAATAAATCACATTTAAAATGAACAGAAATTTACAGGCAGAACACTTTGGTTGTTTTGTCTTTTCTCGCAGGAGGCTCTCACTCTTTTGAAGTATTGCTCCAGACCAGTTTGGTCCTGTGTCTGTGGTAAACATGGCTGCCTGGAGGTCTGTCTTCCCTTAATGATAAAAATGATATCAGCTAAGCGAGCGCCGTGACGAAACAATGGCAACACTTGTTGGCTGAGAACATGCACTCAGTACAGTCGGATGTCACATCAGTGTTGGCTGGGATTCCCCCTTTATCTACCGTATTAAACCGATCTCATCGGGTCATCGCCTATAAAAGAATCAAACATCCCAACGAGGCCCGTCTGCAACTGAAACAAAGACACATTTCAGTCTCTCGCAGACCCTGGCGATCTAATCTCCGCTTGACAACTGATAAATGTAACTTTGTTTGGGATTTCCCTCAACCTGCTTCTATTCCGACTTGGTCGTCCGCCAGTGGAAGTGAGTGCAAAATGGCCCGCATAGAAAAATAAAATCAGACGGCGTTAGTTAGAGTTCAGTTCTGCTTCCTAATCTAATTCGAAAGCAAAGAAGAAAAAAAAAGCCTTGAGGCTGAGTGAGCGAGTGAGTCTGAAAGCCTTATCAAAGAGAGGATCAGGAAGGGGGGTGATGTCAGGATCCTGATGTAAGGATTGTGTAAAAGCCAAAGATTTTGCACTGCTTTAACTCGCCAAACGTCGACTTGTGGATATCTGCAGCATTCAGTCTGTGCACGTTGAATAACTATGAAGCCGAAGAGAGTGTAATATATATATATATATAT